>NW_026886822.1:0-82187 GCF_032173495.1 Musca vetustissima | reverse complement strand
TGAAGGCAGCAAGTCTCTATAGGCGAGCTGAAGGCAGGAAGGCTATAGGCGAGGTGAAGGTAGGGAAATATTGGTCCTAGACGAACCTTTTGGTATACCGATCGTCATATCTCGATTAACTGAGTCGATCTAGACATCGGTCCATTATAATTTGTAAACACCATATAGGCCACAGTTATGCACCAATCTTAACGAAATTTTGCTTGTGGGATGTGTTCTAGCCAATGAAGACCCCTATTGTTTTTGGTAAAGATCGGTTAATATTTGTGGGGAACTAACCCGATGCCTCAACCCATTTTTTATACCCTCCACCATAGTATGGAGTGTATATTAGTTTTGTTTTTCCGTTTGTAACACATCGAAATAATCATTTCCCACCCTATAAAGTATATATATTCTTGATCAGCGTAAAATTCTAAGACGATTTAAGCATGTCCTTCTATCCGTCTGTCTGTTGTAATCACTCTAGCGTCTAAACGAATTGAGATAGAGCCCCAAAATTTGGCATAGAGTCTTTTGTCTGCAGGCAGGTCAAGTTCGAAGATGTCTATATCGGTCCACGTTTAGGCATAGCTCCCATATAAGGGTACCCCCCAAATAAGGATCTGAAGCATGGGTACTTGCGCAAGTAGATGAGGCAGCTCTTGGAGTGTTTGATAGAAAATTTCTCCGAAAGATCTATGGACCGATCTGTGTTGACGGTTAATATAGCCATCGAATGAACCGTGAGTTGTACCAGCTATTCTCGGACATCGACATTGTTAGACATATTGAGCTGCAGCGACTACGTTGGCTAGGTCATGTTGTGAGAATGGATGAAGATGCCCCAGCCCAGAAGGCATATAAAAGCGAACCAGCTGATGGTTCTCGCAGAAGGGGAAGGCCACGAATACGATGGAAAAATCAAGTCAAAAACAACATTGCCGAAAATGGTCTTCCAAATTTGAAAAATTGCGCAAAAGACCGACGCGCCTGGAAATCTTGTTTTTGAGCTCGGCTTATGGAAAGAAAATAGACTCAAAAGAGCTAAAGAGTAGCTTCGCTTGGCCGAAAGTGGTGAACTGCCGAATTTGCAGTTTGTAAACAAACAAAATTACCGTATTTACTTGGCAAAGATTTCAGCTTAAAATGTCCACCTTCGGTTGGCCACCAGAACTCAAAAAAAAATTAGGTTCCTCGCTCCATTTTCAGCGTACAATGGCCACCAAAATCTTCGGATTCCAATCCGTTGGACTATTGTGTCTGGAGTATTTTGGAAAGCAAGGTTGGCACTAAAAAATACAAGAGTGTCGATCACCTCAAGCAAGCACTTCACCGGGAATGGGCCAAGATATCGCAGAGCAACATTCGGACAGCGTATGGCCGTTTGAATGCCATAATTCGTGCCGAAGGTGACGAATTCGAACAAATCTAAACTTATTCGAAAATTTCATAATATTTCCGACATTATTAAAACTAGGCGTGAGTTGAAAAAAAAGAATCGTGTTTTAACTCCAATCTCCAACCTCCCTCCTTCCTACCTTGCTGTCTGTTTGTCATTTTTAAAGTAAACAACAATAAATTATGCTAAAAGATATGTTTATGTTTTCTTTTTTTCAGTTTTATTTTGCTGCCTGTTACCTCCTTTGCGTAATGAAGTGTTTTCCTAGGTTTTTTCGTGTTTTGTTTTCGCTTTTGTGTATTTTTTGTTTGTTTTGATTACACATGCCGGCAATGGCTGTAAAAGGTGTCTCTATATTTTGTGTTTGTTTTTTTCTGCTTGGTTATACCTTGTGTCGGGATATTTGTTTATATTTGTCAAACGTTCGGTGCCTGACTGCCCACCTGTTTGGAGGTGGTGGTGGTCAACAACAAGTTTTCGATAGCAGATTTTTTCTCCTCATCGGAGATGAAATTTTCTTTAGGATTTTCCTGTTTGACGACGGGACGACGAATGCATTTAAAATTCAGCAAATGAGCTGATAGCGAAGATGAGCAAGTGAAAGTGTGAATTTTGGTGAGGCAAATTGTGACAATTATTAGAATTTGAAGGGAAAGTGACAATTTAAACCAGTGAGCGGAGCAGTATAGTCGGACGGGGCCGACCATACGATACCCTACACAACTACCACGGAACTCAAATTTTTTTTCGGATGTTTATTCCGAGCCCGGGCAATATTTCGTGATATTTGCACCCTCTTGCCCGATTAGAGGTAAACAGCACCTCTTCCTCACACTTTTCCGAATATTACGAGTATTCAGTACAGCTATTGTCCAGATTCCCTTCACCGTGGGTTGTGTTGTGATGTTCGGCTTTCATTTGTGGTCTATAGATCGACTCGAAAATAACACAAAAAAATAAGTTTTCGGTCCACTTCATTCCAAAATTATTATCTGGTCATCACCGAAAATTATAGGCGTTGTCCTTGACCATAACTGGAACCTTATGGAACATTTCAAAGCGATCAGCGCTATAGTTCAGCTCTCCAGAGTGATAATGGGTTACTAAATAATATACAAATACGGAGATACCTGTAAATATTTAGGTGTAACTCTCACAACCGAGCACATACAACAATATAATTGGTCTTAATTTAAAGGTCAACCACTCCTCTTGGATATAATATCAACTTCTCGGGTATATGTCCTTCAGGGGTAAATATATATGCCATATAATACACATTTTGTCATTTTTCACACAAAAGTCAGGGTCCATTTGACCCGCTAAATATTGACCGATCTTTATCAAAACATGCATGCTTATTCTTTGGCTTGATCCCCTTCTCCATGCAAAATTTCAAGATGTTCGAGCCATTATTGCGGCCTCTAGAGCGACCAGAAAAACAGACAAAAATTTAGTATTTGGTCCATTTCATCCCCTAAATATTAACCGATCTTTTCCAAAAACAATAGGGGTCTTCATTGGCCAGAACCCATCCTACATGCAAAATTTCGTGAAGATTGGTCCATAACTGTGGCCTGTATCGTGTTTACAAATTATAATGGACAGACGGACGGACACACATGTCTAGATCGACTCAGATATGACGATCGGTATACTTAAAGGTGGGTCTAGGACCAATATTTCGCGGCGTTACAAACTTTTGGGGCTGCACAAAGCTATAATACCCTGACAACGTAGTTGTGTAGGGTATAAAAATATTTTTTTAAAAAATCTAGGCCTTATGGTAGCATTGAAAAATATTCTTTGAAAAATCCACGCCTTATGGTAGCTTAGAAAAATATTCTTTTAAAAATCCACGCCTTGGTTGGGCTTTAGAAAAATATTCTTTTAAAAATCCACGCCTTGGTTGGGCTTTAGAAAAATATTCTTTTAAAAATCCACGCCTTGGTTGGGCTTTAGAAAAATATTCTTTTAAAAATCCACGCCTTGGTTGGAAAAATATTCTTTTAAAAATCCATGCCTTATAGAAAAATATTCTTTTAAAAATCCACGCCTTAAGGTAGCTTAGAAAAATATTCTTTTAAAAATCCATGCCTTATGGTAGCTTAGAAAAATATTCTTTTAAAAATCCATGCCTTATGGTAGCTTAGAAAAATATTCTTTTAAAAATCCACGCCTTATGGTAGCTTAGAAAAATATTCTTTTAAAAATCCACGCCTTAAGGTAGCTTAGAAAAATATTCTTTTAAAAATCCATGCCTTATGGTAGCTTAGAAAAATATTCTTTTAAAAATCCACGCCTTAAGGTAGCTTAGAAAAATATTCTTTTAAAAATCCACGCCATAAGGTAGCTTCAAAAAATAGTCTTTTAAAAATCCACGCCATAAGGTAGCTTCAAAAAATAGTCTTTTAAAAAATCCATGCCTTATGGTAGCTTAGAAAAATATTCTTTTAAAAAATCCACGCCTTATGGGCTTAGAAAAATATTCTTTTAAAAATCCCCGCCTTATAAATAATCTTAGAAAAATATTCTTTTAAAAATCAACGCCTTATGGTAATCTTAGAAAAATATTCTTTTAAAAAATCCACGCCTTGTGTTGAGCTTAGAAAAATATTTCTTTAAAAATCTACGCCTTATGGTAGCTTAGAAAAATATTCTTTTAAAAATCCACGCCTTATGGTAACTTAGAAACATATTTCTTTAAAAATCCACGCCTTATGGTAGCTTAGAAGAATATTCTTTTAAAAATCCACGCCTTATGGTAGCTTAGAAGAATATTCTTTTAAAAATCCACGCCTTAGGGTAACTTAGAAAAATATTTCTTTAAAAATCCACGCCTTATGGTAACTTTGAAAAATATTTCTTTAAAAATCCACGCCTTATGGTAGCTTAGAAAAATATTCTTTTAAAAATCCACGCCTTATGGTAACTTAGAAAAAATATTCTTTAAAAAATCCATAAATTAATTACGACATTTATGATTTTCCAGAAAATTTCCCAACCAATCATTGCAGTCAAATAAATATTTACTGGCATGTCTCATTTTTATGTTTCCGCTCTTGTGGAGGTTCGCAAATGCCTATTTTTACTCAAGCTGTGCAGAAAAATCAGAGCAACGTTGACTTTAATTGAATCATTTCATCAAGTTGAACGGTCGACGTACAAAAAAATCTTAAACGCCCGTCCATCAGTTGTTAAAACCACTCATCCTCAGCCATCAGCCTGGCCATCATCTCATTCAGGACACAAAGCAGATTACCATAGCTGGATCTGCGTTTGTGGAGTTTTATTGTGCCACATTCCTTGAATTCAAAAAGTGTAAGAAATTAATAAAATAAAGCATTTGGCATTTATATGTCTTCACATATCACTCGCCTTTTTTGCTGATGACGGACGACTGTATCTAAAGCCCGGCAATGATGAGGTGCTGGTGCTATGATGGCCTAGGCCAGCTCGATACGGATTCTGTTGGAACTGTTGCTGCTGCTGCTGTTACTGTTGATGATGATGTCTTTTGTATGATCTTAAGTTGCCAGGGATTTTGAGAGATTTGCTGTTGAGATTGCTGATGATGATTTCATTTTAATAACACCCTGTGTCCGCAGTGCGGACACATAGCCGTGATGGAAAAAATTTCAATCCATCTGTCCGTCCAGGGACAGTTGCTTGTAGTCTAGTTTACATACGATTGTTTTAGTTTCTTTTTTTCGAGGTGTTTCATGGAGGAGGGGGAGGAGGTAGAGTGTGGCAGGTGGAGTAACTAGGAAGCTTTAAATGTTAAAACTTATGGTAATATATCAGTCCGTCATTCAGTCAGTCAGCCTAGATGCCTGCCTGATCTGCTCTGCAATTCAACATTGCTCTCAACATGTCTTGGAATGTCAGCTTGAGTTTGCTTAGAAATCCTCATAGCCGTCATCATCATCATCATTGGCATCAAATCCCCTCCTGCCATGTAATAACCTGGTGTTGAGAGCTCTTTACCGCCGGTAAGGCTGGTTGGCTGCCTAGTAGTAGGAGAATCGGCTAAGGAGGCAAATGCTTTATGACTGCTGCCCAGTTCTCGGTGTCATTTTGCATAAGCTTTGTTTCCATGGAAGACTGGTGGTAGTTGTATTTTTTGTTTTTTTTTTAAATCTCTAAGTAATTTTTGTTATGATTTTAATTAAGTTTATGAATTATGATGATTCTCAAACACACACATACTTACACATATGTATGTGTGAAATGACTGCCACAAGGCCAGGTTAGTTACAAGCATGTCAGGCATTGTGTCGTCACTTGAGATCAACTATGAGGCTATGAGAATAGCATAGTTTCATTGGGTTATCTCAACCATCATCCATCCTCAGAGATAACTGGCCGACTGTCCAAATGTCCGACCAACCAGCCGTCCGTCCTCCCCTCGGACTGTCTAAAGTAATTTTGATTTTTTGTCTTCTCTATTTTTGAACTCGTTTTGATAATGTTACACAGGTTGCATGCCGTTTGCATGCTTAAGTTTTTTGTTGCTGCCTCAGCAATATTTGCTGCTATTTTTTATATTTTTAGCCATAAGCTTTAGCTGTTGCTTTTAATTCGGCTCTGACAGTGATGAGTTGCCGCATTAATGTTGATGACTTCTAACAATTTATTAGAGCACGCATATTTCGTAGCAAATAGCCTTGTAGCCGTTCAGCTAGGCCTGCAACATGTAATTGTTTTAAATAACTGGGTTGCTGGAACTCCACATTTCTTTAAATTCGAATTCTTTTCGGATTATTACTATTATTACAGTTATGGTATTTTTTCGAAATTTTCTTGAAAAATGTCTTTAGATTTGATTGAAATTGTTATTGCGTGGAAAAAGTTGTTAGCTTTGTTTACATAGACGCACTAAATGGGATTTCAGTGGAATCCATTGGAATTTAATGATTTAATTTGTGATGCTTTACGGATCTAAAAAAAAAATCGAATAAGAAATCAAAACTGTCATAAAGAGGGGATTTTTAAAAAAATATTTTTCTAGGCTACCATAAGGCGTGGATTTAAAAAAAAAAATTTTCTAGGCTACCATAAGGCGTGGATTTTTAAAGAAATATTTTTCTAGGCTACCATAAGGCGTGGATTTTTAAACAAATATTTTTCTAAGCTATCATAAGGCGTGGATTTTTAAAGAAATATTTTTCTAAGCTCAACACAAGGCGTGGATTTTTAAAGAAATATTTTTCTAAGCTACCATAAGGCGTGGATTTTTAAAGAAATATTTTTCTAAGCTACCATAAGGCGTGGATTTTTAAAGAAATATTTTTCTAAGCTACCATAAGGCGTGGATTTTTAAAGAAATATTTTTCTAAGCTACCATAAGGCGTGGATTTTTAAATAAATATTTTTCTAAGCTACCATAAGGCGTGGATTTTTAAATAAATATTTTTCTAAGCTACCATAAGGAGTGGATTTTTAAAGAAATATTTTTCTAAGCTACCATAAGGCGTGGATTTTTAAAGAAATATTTTTCAAAGCTACCATAAGGCGTGGATTTTTAAAGAAATATTTTTCTAAGCTACCATAAGGCGTGGATTTTTAAAGAAATATTTTTCTAAGATACCATAAGGCGTGGATTTTTAAAGAAATATTTTTCTAAGCTACCATAAGACGTGGATTTTTAAAGAAATATTTTTCTAAGCTACCATAAGACGTGGATTTTTAAAGAAATTTTTTTCTAGAAATATTTTTCTAGGCTACCATAAGTCGTGGATTTTTAAAGAAATATTTTTCTAAGCTACAAAAGGCGTGGATTTTTAAAGAAATATTTTTCTAAGCTACAAAAGGCGTGGATTTTTAAAGAAATATTTTTCTAAGCTACAAAAGGCGTGGATTTTTAAAGAAATATTTTTCTAAGCTACAAAAGGCGTGGATTTTTAAAGAAATATTTTTCTAAGCTACAAAAGGCGTGGATTTTTAAAGAAATATTTTTCTAAGCTACAAAAGGCGTGGATTTTTAAAGAAATATTTTTCTAAGCTACAAAAGGCGTGGATTTTTAAAGAAATATTTTTCTAAGCTACAAAAGGCGTGGATTTTTAAAGAAATATTTTTCTAAGCTACAAAAGGCGTGGATTTTTAAAGAAATATTTTTCTAAGCTACAAAAGGCGTGGATTTTTAAAGAAATATTTTTCTAAGCTACAAAAGGCGTGGATTTTTAAAGAAATATTTTTCTAAGCTACAAAAGGCGTGGATTTTTAAAGAAATATTTTTCTAAGCTACAAAAGGCGTGGATTTTTAAAGAAATATTTTTCTAAGCTACAAAAGGTCTCCGATTTTTAAAGAATATTTTCTCGAGGCTCTTCAAAAGGCGTGGATTTTTAAAGAAATATTTTTCTAAGCTACAAAAGGCGTGGATTTTTAAAGAAATATTTTTCTAAGCTACAAAAGGCGTGGATTTTTAAAGAAATATTTTTCTAAGCTACAAAAGGCGTGGATTTTTAAAGAAATATTTTTCTAAGCTACAAAAGGCGTGGATTTTTAAAGAAATATTTTTCTAAGCTACAAAAGGCGTGGATTTTTAAAGAAATATTTTTCTAAGCTACAAAAGGCGTGGATTTTTAAAGAAATATTTTTCTAAGCTACAAAAGGCGTGGATTTTTAAAGAAATATTTTTCTAAGCTACAAAAGGCGTGGATTTTTAAAGAAATATTTTTCTAAGCTACAAAAGGCGTGGATTTTTAAAGAAATATTTTTCTAAGCTACAAAAGGCGTGGATTTTTAAAGAAATATTTTTCTAAGCTGGCCTTTAAAGTATATCCTTAATATATAGACTCCCTTCCTACAGCTTCTTTCATTATTCAGAAATTCTCCATTTGTTCTCCCATAGCCTTAGTCTTGCTACATATTATGTATACTCATTATTATTTTTTCCCACCTGGTCAAGATATGTTTAGGTAAAAAACGAGACTCAAAATAGTCCTTGACATTCATTCGTCAAGCTTATTAAGAACGAAATAACATTTATCATTTTGGACATCTTCAAATGGTGACAGACGAAAATAAAGTCAACGAGTTATGGCCCAATGGAATTCTGAAAATAATCTTAGAAGGCAAGCCTTTACACTCACCCAACTATCCCATGAAAACCGAAGAAAGCACGTTTTGTAGAGGTCTTAAGATTTCTTATGAAACGAGTTGGAATTATTTTTTTTTCTTCTTAAGGAAACACATACATGTGTACAAAACTAAACAACAAAACAAATGTTTTTTTAAGCATAACAAATTGTTTTGTCATTTTCAAGAGTAAAGAAATTGAAATACAAAAAAACTAGGCAACACGAAAGAGCGACAGCAGCTCGGATTGAAGTCCATGATGACGATTGTCAGGCAATGATGCAAATATGCAAATTTATCAGGTTTTCTTGTGACATGATAAATGAAACACATTTTCAAATGAAATGTACAAAGACACACACGCACGCACATACACACACACCTTTAAAAAGAGAAGGACACATGCAAATAACCATCCCATATTTGGAAACCGTATTTAAATCCTTTCCTTCAACAAAAAGTCAAGATGTTGAGGATGACAACAATATTGTGTGTCTGTTGTGTCCACTACCCTTCTGATGTGAGTGTATGGGTGTCTGTGTGTGTGAGACTGTGACAATGCCTAAATTAAATTAACAACACTTTACACGCCACATTGTTGAACAGGATCTTCAAAACCAAGTAGCCAAGTACCCTAACCTACTACCCTGCATAGCCTCAGCATTGCAGAAACGTGCTGACACTTTTATGAAGTGCCAGAATGATGTTCATTAATCTGTATTTTATAACCGTTGGCCGAGGCGGCAAAAAGGGTTAAACAACCCCATTTTTCCGCATGAGAATTGGCTGCCGTGTAGAACAAACACTTAAGTTGTTGTAATTGTTAGTGTTATTGTTGGGTATTTAGCATAATTTATTCATTAATTATAAAGTGATCTGGTTTGTAGGGAACAAAAGGGTCCCTTTTGAAGTGGCAAAGGTAAATGGAATGTTTTGATAAATGATGTTAATATAGATCCTTCAGACGAGTGATTATGGCATTAAGTCACTTCACAGAAATGACTTTTGGCGCAGGGGATTAGAGTAAGAGAAAGGGAAAGGAATTTAGTTTGGAAAACGAAAACAAGATTTTATTTAAAATTGGGACTTATTCTGTTTAGATTTTTTTAAGAAATGACTTTTGGTGCACCAAAAGTGCTAGTTTCGTGTTAATCGGAGGAATATATATATGTACATGTGGGAGCTATATCGAAATCTGAAACTATTTTTTTCGAAACTTACCACACATCATTCTAGACTCAATTCAGTACGCTATGCCAAATTTCGTGCAAGTCGAAGGATATATATGGACTTTGGTGCACAATGTAGATAAAATCGGATGAAAATGTATATGGGAGCTATATCTAAATCTGAACCAATTTTCACGAAACTTAACACACATCACTATAGGCTTAATTTAGTATGCTATGCCAAATGGTGCACGAAAATATATATGGGAGATTTATCTAAATCTGAACCGATTTTCACAAAAACAGATTTTCAGGAAACTTAACCCACATCATTCTAGACTTAATTAAATACGATATGCTAAATTTCGTGCAAATCGAAAGATATATAGGGACTTTGGTGCACCATTAACATAAAATCGGATGAAACTATATATGGAAGCTAAATCTAAATCTGGACCGATTTTCAGGAAACAGCACACATCATTCTATACTTCATTCATTACGCTGTGCCAAATTTCGTGCAAATCGAAAGATATATAGGGACATTGGTGCAACATTTACGTAAAATCGGACGAAACTATATATGGGAGCTATATCTAAATCTGGACCGATCTTCATGAAACTTGACAGACATCATTCTAGGCTCAATTCAGTACGTTATACGAAATTTCGTGCAAATCGAAAGATATATAGGGACTTTGGTGCACCATTTACATTAAATCGGACGAAAATATATATGGGAGCTATATCTAAATCTGGACCGATATTCACCAAACTGAACACACATAATTCTATACTCAATTCAGTATCTTATGTCGAAATTTCGTGCAAATCGAAAGATATATAGGGACTTGGTACACCATTTACCTTAAATCGGGCGAAACTATATATGCGAGCTATATCTAAATCTGGACCGATCTTGTCGAAACTTGGCAGACATCATTCTAGGCTCAATTCAGTACGTTATACGAAATTTCGTGCAAATCGAAAGATATGTAGGGACGTTGATGCACCATTTACATAAAATCGGACGAAACTATATGTGGGAGCTATATGTAAATCTGAACTGATTTTCACCAAACTCAGCACACATCATTCTGCACCTAATACAGAACGCTCTGCCAAATTTCGTGCAAATCAAATGATTTTCAGGGACTTTGGTGCACCATTTACCTAAAATCGGGCGAAACTATATGGGAGCTATATCTAAATCTGAACCGATTTTCAGGAAACATAGCACACATAATTCTAGACCTAATTCAGTAGGCTATACCAAATTTCGTGCAAATCGAAAGATATATAGGGACTTGGTACACCATTTACCTTAAATCGGGCGAAACTATATATGGGAGCTATATCTAAATCTTAACCGATTTTCACGAAATTTAACACACATCGTTCTAGACTTAATTAAGTACACTATGCCAAATTTCATGCAAATCGATGGATATATAGGGACTTTGGTACACCATTTACCTAAAATCGGGCGAAACTATATGGGAGCTATATCTAAATCTGAACCGATTTTCAGGAAACTTAGCACACATCATTCTAGACCTAATTCAGTAGCCTATACCAAATTTCGTGCAAATCGAAAGATATATAGGGACTTGGTACACCATTTACCTTAAATCGGGCGAAACTATATATGGGAGCTATATCTAAATCTTAACCGATTTTCACGAAATTTAGCACACATCATTATCGACTCAATTAAGTACACTATGCCAAATTTCATGCAAATCGATAGATATATAGGGACTTTGGTACACCATTTACCTAAAATCGGGCGAAACTATATATGGGAGCTATATCTAAATCTGAACCGATTTTCAGGAAACTTAGCACACATCATTCTAGACCTAATTCAGTAGGCTATACCAAATTTCGTGAATATCGAAAGATATATAGGGACTTTGGTACACCATTTACCGAAAATCGGACGAAAATATATATGGGAGCTATATCTAAATCTGAACCGATTTTCACGAAACTTAGCGCACGTCATTCTAGACTTAATTCAATACGCTATGCCAAAATTCGTGTAAATCAAATGATTGTCAGAGACTTTGGTGCACCATTTACCTAAAATCGGGCGAAACTATATATGGGAGCTATATTTAAATCTGAACCGATTTTCACGAAACTTAGCGCACGTCATTCTAGACTTAATTCAATACGCTATGCCAAAATTCCTGTAAATCAAATGATTGTCAGAGACTTTGGTACCTCATTTACCTTAAATCGGACGAAAATATATATGGGAGCTATATCTAAATCTGGGCCGATTTTTCCCAATTTCAATAGGGTTCGTCCTTGGGGTAAATAAACACCTTTTGGTTACTTGAAAAAATATTCTTTTAAAAATGCACGCCTTTTGGTTACTTTAAAAAATATTCTTTTAAAAATCCACGCCTTTTGGTTACTTGAAAAAATATTCTTTTAAAAATCCACGCCTTTTGGTTACTTTAAAAAAATATTCTTTTAAAAATCCACGCCTTTTGGTTACTTGAAAAAATATTTTTTTTAAAATCCACTCCTTTTGGTTACTTGAAAAAATATTCTTTTGAAAATCCACGCCTCTTGGTTACTTGAAAAAATATTTTTTTTAAAAATCCACGCCTTATGGTTTCTTCAGTTCGCCCAAAGAGACTCCCAGTATTAAGGACTTTTGCCTAAATATCTTCCCTTCGAAAACCAATCCATATTTTTATTACTCTTGTCCATCGGTTTTGAATATGTTTTCAATTCTTTGACCAAAAGATAAAAAATTTCAGCTCACGATTTTTTGTTTTCGCTAACTGTCTCTCCACTTCTGTCGATAGTAAACATTTGTAATCATGATTTAAGCATAATTCTTCTACACCAAAAAAAATGGATATATCTTCGAAGTCAAGCCACCAAAATGTCTACATGCCATCTTACATACACACACAATTTCATGATGATGTTACAATAAAAATACGCAACAATCGATATTTTTGGTTACGACCAAATGCCATGCTTTGGCCATGTCATTTTGGCCAAGAAGGAGAGGAGAGTAGCAGCAGTAGCTATATTTGTTTGTACGTTTGCGGAATTGGCAATTGAATTATTCATATGTTGATTGTATGACATTCAATTGAAATTTTTATAAATGTGTGTATATGTGAAATGTAACAAAAATCTGAGAGAGAGATTGGAGATGTGGAGGGATTAGTCATAGGAGTGATAGGGTTTGGAAAAGAATTATTTGGAATATTTAAAATAATTTTTTGGAATCATCAACTACCCAAAATCCAAGACTATAATTCGATAATCTTGGGATTTTAATAATTCTTCAAGCCCTTTTTTTGCCCACCAACAAGGCTGTTAGTGAGTTTTATACAATATAATTATAATATAATATAATTTATTTGGTTTATAATATAATTTATAATTATTTGTTTTTAAACGCCAATTTTTAAATAATTTCTTTAAGCCCCTACCAAGCTATAATTAAAAAATATTTGAAATTTTTTTCACTTTTAAAAAGTATTGTGTTTTTTTCACGTCAAAAACGAGCTATGTATAAGCCTTAATTTTAAATATTTTTCCTCAGTCCTATTTTTGTTTACCCTTTTCTGCCAGCGAAAAAATTATTCCATGCGGCAGACGACAAATCCTTACTCGCAAAACATCTTTCTATTCAAGTGGAATATCGTATCTTGTCGGATTCACGTTTATTGTCCAATAGCTGACTTTGTTGTTGTAAATATTTGTAGATACTTTAGGAATGACATGTGCCTGAAATAAAATTGAAAATTGCTTTTGATTTAAACAGACTTTTGATTTAAGGAAGTTAAAGACATTGGTCAACAACAAGGCAACAATAACAGCGAACGCATGACCATCAAAGAACGATTTAAACAATCTAGATCTGTGTCCGACTTCAAAATGTATTCAATATAATGGTAGATGAATTGGGTTAAATTTAAAAGGGGCAGGGGGTAATGGAAAAGAATGTCCTATGCAATATTGGCGGACAGTTACAAATTGTAGAGGAAAATGACTTGCTTAAGGAAGAGGGAAGATTTTGATCCTGAAAGAAAAATTGAACAATGGAAACATTGAACTTTTGTAAATTATTTATATTATTGCACAAAATATTATTTTAAAAATTCCACGTCTTGAGGCCTTAAGGCAACTGGAAAAACATCTTTTGAAAAACTTCAATCCTTGGACAAACATATATTTTAAAAATTCAACGCCTTATAGGCGGAATTTTTTTAGAATTAGAGGGACTATCTACATAAATGTCAAAATATGGCCCAATATTGAATAAAATCTTCAAGAATTGTTTTTCCCACAAAGATCACAGAATGCAAAACTACAGCCTTTTCTAGAAATTGGGCCAAGCCATATGAAAATGCCTAATATAAAGCGGAACTTTTATACGGAAGCTATATCCCCACATTTACTGATTATTTTTTATTATTTTTGTTCTACCCTCTAAGAACCCGGAATACCAATTTAAGTCCCATTGACTTAAATTGGTATTAACATTGAACCATAAAAAAACCTAAAGAGAAAATAATTCTTTATAAGGGTTCTATGCCAAAAAAAATAGAGCTCGATGTAGCTCGATTGTCTGCGAAAATGTTTACATCACACAAAAACCAGAAATACCAAATTACAACCTCGATGGTAAGAAAATGCAGCTTCAACCTTCAAAATACCGTAAATAGGCGATACATTTATATGGGGGCTATGGAAAACCATGGACTTATCTAGATAATTTTCTGCATACGCATTTTCACCTTCCAAGAGCAAGGAATGCCAAATTATATTCTCTTTGGTTCTAAAATAAAACCTTCAAAATAACTTACGATCAGGATTATCACATTTAGGGCCTTGCCCTTCATACAAAAACGCACTACGTGGATATTCCCCTAAAAACAGGGAAACAACCATGGAAGCGTTTTTGGCATCTGCAGTCGAGAGTACCGCTACAAAGACGTTGATAACAGATAAACATGGATTCAATAACCAGTAAGGAAAGTAGAAAAGTCGGGCGGGGCCGACTATATGATACCCTTCACCACTTTGGGTATATTCAACAGATGAATGCTAATAGACGTCGAATTCTGCAACCTATACTAAATTTTTCATTTGTTCAGATATACGGTTGCTTCTTACAATGGGACAAAATTACCAAAACTCGGCAGAAAATATATATAGAAGCTCTATCAAAATCTGAACCGATTTCTACACTTTCCAAATTTCAAAACTTTAGTACGTTGTGCAAAATTTGTGTCAATTTTGTGTAAAATTGGACGAAAATATATATGTAGAAGCTATATCAAAATCTGAACCGATTTCAATGAGAATGGCAGAGATTATCTTATATTAACTTCTGTATTGTACATAATTGTGTGGCAATCGGACAAACTTTGGGTCTTTAGTGCACAATTTACATAAAATCGGAAGCAAAAATATATAGGAGCTATATATAAATCTCATTTCACTTAAATCTCCAGACTCATTTTAGTACACTATGCCAAATTTTGTGCAAATCGAAATATGTATAGGGACTTCGGTACACTATTTACATTAAATCGGACGAAAATTTATATAGGAGCTATATTTAAATCCAAACCGATTTTCGAGAAACTTAACGTGCACTATTCTAGACTTAATTAAGTACGATATGCCAAATTTCGTGCAAATCGAAGGATATATAGGGACTTTGGTACACCATTTACCTTAAATCGGACGAAAATATATATGGGAGCTATATCTAAATCTGAACCGATTTTCAGCAAACTTAACACACATAAATCTAGACCTAATCCATTTCGCTATGCCAAATTTCGAGCAAATCGAAGGATATATAGGGACTTTGGGGCACCATTTACATCAAATCGGACGAAACTATATATGGAGCTATATCTAAATCTGAACCGATTTTCTCGAAACTTCGCAAACATCACTCAAGGCTTAATTTAATACGTTATGCCAAATTTCGTGCAAATCGAAAGATATATAGGGAATTTGGGGCACCATTTACATGAAATCGGACGAAACTTTATATGGGAGCTATATCTAAATCTGAACCGATTTTCTCGAAACTTGGCAGACATCACTCTAGGCTTAATTTAATACGTTATGCCAAATTTCGTGCAAATCGAAAGATATATAGGGACTTTGGTACTCCATTTACCTTAAATCGGACGCAAATATATATGGGAGCTATATCTAAATCTGAACCGATTTTCAGCAAACTTAACACACATCAATCTAGACCTAATCCATTTCGCTATGCCAAATTTCGAGCAAATCGAAGGCTATATAGGGACTTTGGGGCACCATTTACATGAAATCGGACGAAACTATATATGGGAGCTATATCTAAATCTGAACCGATTTTCTCGAAACTTGGCAGACATCACTCTAGGCTTAATTTAATACGTTATGCCAAATTTCGTGCAAATCGAAAGATATATAGGGACTTTGGGGCACCATTTACATGAAATCGGACGAAACTATATATGGGAGCTATATCTAAATCTGAACCGATTTTCTCGAAACTTGGCAGACATCACTCTAGGCTTAATTTAATACGTTATGCCAATTTTCGTGCAAATCGAAATATATATAGGGACTTTGGGGCACCATTTACATGAAATCGGACGAAACTATATATGGGAGCTATATCTAAATCTGGACCGATTTTCACGAAACTTGGCAGACATCATTCTAGACTTAAATGATTACGCTGTACCAAATTTCGTGCAAATCGAAAGATATATAGGGACCGTTTACATTAAATCGGTTAAATATATATATGGGAGCTATATCTAAATCTGAACCGATTTTTCCCAATTTCAATAGGGTTCGTCCTTGGGCCGAATAAGTGACCTATGCCAAATTTCATCCAATTCGGATCATAAATGCGACCTGTACTTTGTTTACAATTTAACATGGACAGACAGACAGACGGACGGACGGACGGACGGACGGACGGACGGACATGCTTAAATCGACTTAGAAAGTGATTCTATGCATATTCTCAAAAGGAACCATGTGTCTATCTCGTTTCCTTTTGCCTGTTACAAACATATGCACAAAGACATAATACCCTGTACCACAGTGTGGTGAAGGGTATAAAAATATGGTCACTTTAAGTTTTAGTTGATTTGACCCTCGGAATATTGACAGATGATCGTCTAAACAGCCTTCGAAGTATTTGGTCAGAAAAAATAGTTTTCCTCTAAAGCGACTTCATTGCACCCCCTAAATATCATCTCAACATTACCGACAATTATAGGCGTCGTTAAAGACGGAGCAGGAACTTCACATACAAATGTCTGAGTCCATTTGACACGCCAAATATTGACCAATCTTCATCGAAACAGTCATGCTTATTCGTTGTTCAGATTCTCGTCCTGGTGTGAAATTACGTGGTGTTCGGGTTATGATTGTGGCCTCTAAATCGATTAGAAAAACAGACAAAGAACGTTTTTGGTCAATTTCATCCCTAAACATTAACGGATCATTACGAAAAACAATAGGGGTCTTCTTTGGCTAGAACCCATCCTAAAAGCAAAATTTCGTGACGATAGATCAGT
This sequence comes from Musca vetustissima, assembly GCF_032173495.1. Classification (NCBI taxonomy): domain Eukaryota; kingdom Metazoa; phylum Arthropoda; class Insecta; order Diptera; family Muscidae; genus Musca; species Musca vetustissima. Next base: position 64,966 of record NW_026886822.1, on the reverse strand, counting down.
TAGTCGAGATATGATATATGATCGGTATACTTAAAGATGGGTCTAGGACCAATATTTCGCGGCGTAACTAACCTCTTGGGGCTGCACGAAGCTATAATATCCTGACTATGTTGTATCAACTGACATAATATATATATATATATATATCAAATCCACACTTATAAATATTTGAATAAAATTCGTTTAAATATCTACATTTAGAGATCTAGGGAAAATCATACCAATATTTTATTAAAACGTTCAGAATTGGAGACGCTTAAAAAATATTATGTTATAAAATTTGCGTCTATAGACCCATGAAAATCCTTTAATCTATGCTTGGAAAATTTTAAAAATATTCTATAGAAAATCGAAAATATTTTTTCAACTCATAATGAGAGGTTCGGAAAAGATTACCTTCAAAAAAAAAGTCACGCCATATTGTGACATAAAAAAATATTCGCTTGGAAAATACGCGCCTTATTGCGGCTTGATAAATATTCTATTAAAAATATTGAAATAATTATATTGAAATAATAATAAGTCTACAACTTGTATTAATTCATAAAAAAATTCTGCCTTATGTCGATTTTTTTATAAAATATTTTTTTTTAAACCACGCTTTTTAAAAGAATATTTTTTTAAAATCCACTCCTTATGTTTCAGTTTGAAAACATATCCAAACTAAAATTCTATTAAACGTGATTTTATTCACTGAGGTATGTGTCTTAAGTCTTTTGTTTGCCTTATGTCGATTTTTTTAAAAGAATAATTTTTTAAAACCCGCCTTGAGTCGATTTTTAAAAGAATATTTTTTATCCACTTCTTATGTTTCAGCTTGAAAACTCATCCACACTTTCCACACAATTCTATTAACCGTGATTTTATTCACTAAAGTTTGTGTCTTAAGTCTTTTGTTTGCAAACCACAGTGAAAAACACCTGACACTCAAATAAAATCGCAAAAATATTTGTAGCAAAACAATACAACAAAACAATAAAACTAGTTTCTATGCATATTTATATTGGCTACAATATAATAACAAAACAGCCTAACAAAAATAACAACAACAGCTAAATAAAAACAAACAAAAACGAACTATGAAAATACAATTCAAACTCCTCCTCGTTATTCACACGCCATGCACATAGCAAACGGTTAGCGCCAACATTTTAGCCAACTTGGCTAAGATCTACTTTTTGGTTGAGGCGAAACGCATTCAAACATAACTGTTTTGTGTGTGGCAAAGAAGAAAATAAAAGAGCGAAACAAAAACACACACACACATATTTGTTACTACAACCACTATGACAGCCTCTTAGAAAAGACGACCAACCAACCATTTCGTGCCTATTATTTATTTTTATAAAAATATACAACATATGTATGTAGACTTATATAAAACACCACAACCGTCAACAACAACATCATCATGAAATAACTAATACAATGCGAGCACCACTACCACAGCAACGATCAGCAGCAGCAACAACAACAACATCAACGGCGCTATATAAATGAACAAATGATAATTTGAAAAGAAGTAAACAGCCAACCAAAACAGAGCAAAAATTGTTATTTTCAAACGAAACAACAACAACACAAAGACACGAACGCCAACAACAACAACAAAACAAAATGAATACTCTCGATCAAAGGCAAACGAGTAAACGACAAAAACAACAACAACGCAGAGGCAGTAGACAACGGTGCTCATAAACCACCACTAAACCATTATTACCAACACGTCCAAGATAAAGTCGTACACCAAAAAGCATAGCAACAACAACAAGAACAGCCGTTCGTTGTATGAAAACAAAAACGCCACCACCAGTTACAACAACAAAAACGCTATTAAAAGTAACACACAGGAAAAACAAAACATAACCTACTACAAAAACAGTTAACCGAGAGTCAGAGAGAGAGCGTAGCAAAAATGATCGAACATGTTGTAAAGAGAAGTTGCCGCACACACAACATACAGCCGGTGAACACGATTTCTGTTAACACAGTTCATACTGAACCCAATTGGAAATTTTGGCATGGTACTGGAAGAATTAAATGCTTTTAGAAGGACAAACCTTCTGTAGATCCACGAGAATATATTCTCTATGCTAACCAGGCCTGTGTATTCCGGGGAAAATATTATTTGAGAAAACACGCCTCCTGGAAACCAGACCTTCCGTAAATCGCTGAAAAAAAATTATTAAAAAACCCACGCGTTTTAAAATAAATTCAGACCTTCATAACATTAAAAATTCTATATTCCATTAAGTCTCCATATTTCTTCTTTAATCTATGACTTATTTAGGCCATTGACAAATAAAACGTTGAAGGTTATGTATGTTCTGAGAAAATTTGCGGTCAACCAGGTTGACGGGACCTTGAAATTTAATGTGCTCCAGATATGTGGAATCTAATATTGCAGCCCATCGCTGGCTAAATGCTGCTAAAACCTTCAAAAGACCTAAAATTAGGCGGGAACTTTAAATGGTGCCTATATTAAAACATGGTCCAATATCACCATGTTTTTATTCTCCAAGAATTAGGAAAGCCAAGTCAGTTTGGTGATATAATGCTGAAGACATCTTCAAAATATTGAAAATGATGCGGGACTTATATATGGTGGTTATGTCACAACATGGACCTATATTGAAAATGTTCTGCAAATATGTATTTCAGCCTCCAAATTACCGGATCGCTAAATTACAGCCACCTTGTTGGGAAAATGCATCTCAATCCTTAAAAATACCCAAAATGGGGCAAAATCTTTATATGACAGATATGTTAAAACATGAACCTAAATCATAAATTTTTTTTCAAATGTGTTAACCAGGGATGGTCCGTGTGACGAATTTTTAAGTTTTCGACTGTCAAAAAGGTGTAAACGTCAAAAACGTCATATACTTGTATAAAATGTAATTAATGTAGTAAACGTCATTTATTTGAATATTATCACTATATACAATTACTTTCAATAATATATATTATTTGTACATATATCTGACTATTCCTTACTAGAACTGATAAAAAATTCTAAACTTTTTGGAGAAGAAAATTTTTATACCCTCCACCATAGTATGGAGGGTATATTAATTTTGTCATTCCGTTTGTAACTCATTGAAATATTCATTTCCGACCCTATAAAGTATATATATTCTTGATCAGGGTAAAATTCTAAGACGATCTAGCCATGTCCGTCCGTCTGTCCGTCCGTCTGTCCGTCCGTCCGTCTGTTGTAATCACGCTATCTTCTGAAGGAATTGAGATAGGATGCTGAAATTTTGCACAGGGTTGTCTTTTGCCTGCAGGCAGGTCAAGTTCGAAGATGGGATATATCGGTCCAAGTTTAGACATAGCTCCCATATAACAGTACCCTCAAATTTTCGGTATTTTGGGGTTCTTGGGCGCGTTTTTCAACCGAATACGCTGAAATTTGGTACATTGGGTTCTTATTGGGTAGTTAATGTCCCCACAAAAAATTATAAATATAGGTCCACTTTTTCTAGTAGCCCCCATATAACGGTACCTCCTAATTTTCAGTATTTTGGGGGTTTTCATCGTATTTTTCCACCGAATTGGCTGTAATTTAGTATTTCGAGTTCTTAATAGGTACCAAATCTCTCCACAAAAAATTATAAATATAGGTCAATTTTTTCGGATATCCCCCATATAAGGGTACCCCCCAATTTTCGGTATTTTGGGGTTCTTGAGCGCGTTTTTCAACCGAATATGCTGAAATTTGGTACATTGGGTTCTTAATAGGTTCCAAATCTCTCCACAAAATATTATGAATATAGGTCCATTTTTTCGGGTAGCCCCCATATAAGGGTACCCCCAATTTTCGGTATTTGGGGGTTCTTGAGCTCATTTTTCAACCGAATTTGCTGCAATTTGGTAATTTGTAGTCGTATATGGTAACAAATCTCTCTACCAAAAATTATTAATATTCGACCCCTTTTTGGGGTAGTCCCCATATAACCCCCTTTTTTTTATATTAAGATAGTTATCTGATTTGTTCCGCGTTTGGAGTTTGGTTCTAAGACTTATTTGTAATCATTTCACCTGCGGAGGATAGAGAGATAAACAATTAGAACGTAAGGTTCGATAATGAACTATAGTCGCATTTAGACCTAGCCCCTGATTTGAAGTTCCTGAATTTGAACTAAGCTTGGAAGAAATAATAAGATGGGCAAAGTTCGGATGAAATCTAAATTTTCTGAAACGGATTTGGTCCAAAGAAACATGGGGTCTAGAACCAATATTTCGATGAGGCACATTTTCACCGTGTTAAAGTGTATACACGCTCATTAGTCATAAGGCTGAGGGTATAGTTATCCTTTAAAATTTTCTAAAATTTGTATTATGGTTTACATAATCCCTTTTTAGAAATGTCGGTATAGGTCCACTTTTTGGTATGTTCCCTATATTTTAATTTCTAGTACCTGTCAATATATCTATGGTGGAGGGTATCCAAAGTTTGGCCCGGCCGAACTTACCGCTTTTTCACTTGTTAAATTTGATATGGATTTGAGAAAAGAATACGCAATTTCCAAATTTATTAATGGAAATAGCTATTTTGTCAAAAACCTAATGGATTTGGGTGGGTTTACGAAGTTTCTGACGTATGTATTATACGTCGTAAATGTATGTCATTTACGTCACTGTTTCTGACGGAACATCTCTGGTGTTATCCACTCTCCAAAAATGTGAAATATCAAATTATAGACACTTTCGTGAGGTAATTCGGCAAAACTCTTTAAAATACCAATAACTGTTCGTGATAAAAACGGATCTGTATCCAACATTTTCACCCTCCTAGATAAACGTACAGGATCTTTGAAGGAGAAAATTCTATTAAAACCTTGAAAATACCGAAAATGGTGCGGTATTTTCTTCAGAGATGGTTATTGCCCTCCATGATTCCCGAAGGCTAAATTACAGCCAATTCGGCAGAAGAATGTAGCAAAAATCTTAAAAATATGGCGGCAATGCCAAAACATGGTATTATATCGAAATTTTGACCCAAGGATATTTATCGCACTCAAAAAAATTGTATGGGGAACGATATCCAAACATGGACCCTTATTCCACTCTTTGCTAAGGAAGATTCGTCACATTCCTTAAAAATTAACGCTCTTTTACACGTTCTGTTAGAAAAGGGGTCTTTAAAAATCCATACTCTTTTAGAAATCGGAATCATGTTATTAACCCTTTCAGTGTCAAAAAAAATTTTTGTCGGAATAAAAATCTAAAAAAGAATATGAGTTCATGGTAAAAAGTTTGGTAAGTCAAAAGGGCTTCTGCACTGGAAATACAAAAAAATGTGGGTCAATTAATCAAACGGAGGCTTTTAACGGATGACGGAAAATTAGGTGCATCTTAAGTGGGATATACCACCAAGGATCACTGATCGTTCTCCTTTAGTTAATTTCAGTTAAGCCCAAGATCTGCTATATTCTAAACAAATATTCTTTAATCCCCTCTCTGCTATAAATTTGGACTATATTTTTGAGGATTATTTTCAAATATTCGAACAAGAAGACTCAAAAATTACCTAAGTAGAATTAGAGTCTATGATAAAACGATTGGCAAAGTCAAAATGCCTGCTGGTCTGGAAATGAATGAATCAGAGGATCAGTTAATCGCTCCTACAGGAGGACTTTTCAGTGGACAACCTTGAGAATGATGAATCTTTGGCGAATCATGTTTAAGGTGTTTCTTTGGCCAATAGTTGATCGGTTAACAATTTCTCAGTGTGGAATTTAATTACATCCACAGGATGAGTGATCGACGATCAAAAGAGCTGTGGAACTGGAAATGAAATAACCCATAAATCAACTAATCGATTTTACAGGCAGACTTTTAACGGGCGAAATTGAAAACTTGTAATCATGGCAGGATATTTCGCAGGTGATTCGGTAGAAAAATTCTCAGATTGTGGATTCGACCCATTCCGCAAGATTAGGGAATATCTTCTGCTAATGAGACATTTGTGGATGACGCTTCTCGTTGGAATTAAGGTGTATTCCTACTCATCTGTAGTATGGCGAGGGTTATAGCCCATATTATCAGTCTGTAAATAGCTACTTATACAAAATACCGGATACTGCCTTAAAAGAGACCGGTGAGGTTATCTTCGGGATTTTTGGCATCTTCATTATTATTCAATCACAAGTATACCTTCCTAGGACGTGGAAAGAGGTCATCTTAGTTACGATAGATACGATAACATGATTATGCCCTATGTCATCAAATATGATTGTATAAACTGGTGGAGAATGCTATCTGTTGCCTTAAAAAATGCCGGCGAGGCTATCTTCGGGACTTTTGACAGTATTATTCAATCACAAGTATACCATCCTAGAACGTAGAAAGAGATCATCTTGCTTGTTGGTTGCGATTAAAATGATAGATACGAGAATATTAAAGGACAGTCAATGTCGCCTTCGATTCCCTATGGCATCGAGGATTATTGTATAAACTCGAATATTTTGTGTACCTTATTAGCAGATATATTCTGCAGTGAAGGTTGGTGAGGCATCCCTTCGTAGGCCAAACTTATATAGCATCTATGTCAGCGATATACCAGCACATCCGCCTAGAGATTTAAAGTTGTCGTAAGGCGATGACGCATTTACTTACATTAATAAGTCCACCGTGAACGAATAAGACACGATATTGGTTGGCAAATTTTATGACATGCTGTCCGATTTTAGAACTTGGTCTTAATATCGTGGATGTGAAGGACCGGATAAAGTACCTGGGGATCTTTTTTCCAGAAATTTGATTTCAATAGATATGCAGACTTTATCTCGGCTACAGCAAAAATTGTCTTCTTCAGATAGATAGAGTCATCTATGTTAGTACAAGAGGCGGCAGAACTTATAGGGTCCTGGTATCAGGTGCACTGAAGTTCTGGAGTATGAGTGACGGACTACAAAATAAGGTGGTGGAGGATGCTCTCTATTATGATCATGTCGTGGAAGGAAACAGAAGCTTACGGTATCTATATTAAGTTGCAATCTTGCAGCTAATGGAAGAAGATTTGCTGTACATTAACGGCGGGGAATTGCTGCACTAACACAGGCGCCGCAATACCTACAATATACAGCTATAGCGTATTATTTTGGACCATGTTGTATTTCTGACTGTCATTTAAAAAATTTAAAAAAAAATTGTATTAGTAGCAAATAGGTCTAAAAATATATTTTTAAAACAGTAAGGTTCTGTACCTCCTCAAAAACATGTTTAAACAAAATCTGAGGTTCTGTAGCTTCCTAAAAATATTCTTTAAACATCTACGCCTTCTGTAGCTCCCTAAAAAATTAGGTATTTAAAAACCAAAATATTCGTTAAATATTCTATGCCTTATTTCTCTCAGAAACATTCTCTAAAAATACAATTCTTTAAAGAGTCCACGCCTCGTGTAGGTCCTTAATAAAATATTTTTAAAGAGTCCATGCCTTATGTAGGTCCCTGAAGAAATATTCGTTAAAAGTCTACGCTTTTTGTAGGTCTTTAAAAAAATATTGTTTAAAAAATCCAGGCCTGGTTAAGTCAGAGTTTTGTTTATGTTTTCCTTGGGAGGAAAATTCTAATTGGAATTTTCTATAGGAAATCTGTAGTACCATTACCATCTGTTAACTTAACATTTCTGTTAACCATAGTGGTTGTGGTTGGATGTTTGAGTTGTTGTGTCGTAGTTTCTGGGGTTGCATTTGAGTTTTCATTCGGTTCGTTCGGTTGGATTGATCTCAGCCGGTTTTTGTTTTGATTCGCTATTGTGTTGTGTGTTCGATTTTTCGTCTGCCGTTTTGTTTTTTGTTGGCGTTTTTTACGTTGTCACGTTTTTAGCTCTTCAGTCTGTTATGGGCGCTTTACACTAAAACATCTCGCAAAAGGTAGTGTACGCGTTTTTTTGTTGGTCTCCTACGATTTGAACTGATTTTTGTGTCGTGCGTTCGTCTGATCTACAATTACGTACATACGCGGTATTTTCGATTGTAGTGCAATTTTCGGATACAATGTTAAAAGTGGCCAACGTTCACAAGGGTCTAGAAGAGATTTAACGTGTTTCTATGAGCTATGCTGCACCTCATCATCGTCCTCATCATCACCATGTGTGCTCAGATCTTTTAAAGTGCTGTTTCGCGAAGCAATCATAAAAAAATCTAAATGATTGTTGGCTATAAAGAGAAAAAAAAAATAAAGAAAAGAAAAATCTTAAAAACGAGATCGTATTTCACCAAAAAATACTTTACGCCAAGGAAAACAATTTTGGCCTAAATGAAACGTTTAAACGCCGACGCTTCTGCAGCACATCAATAAATTGAAGACCCACTAGCAAAGCAATTTTGATACCAACAGCAACAACAACAATGTTTCAATTTTAAACGCAACATTTGGTTTTATGAGAGATCGCCTATCTTTAGTAGTGGTATTTTGCAAAACGTTTTAAACGAAGAAGAAGAAACCCCTGTGGGGTCTGTGTGAAAGTGAAGATGCAATGATGCCGATATTTATTTAACGATACCTTGCTTCTTAGATGAGATAATATTGGAAAAATTAAAATAATAAATAAATGAAATAATATGCCATAAAATACACTAAAATAAAATAAAAAATATATTTTGTGATTTTCTCACGAAGAGTATATACTAAAAATATTCCAATACTGAGCTGTTGCCGGAAATAATAAAAAAGGAATAACAAATTTTGTGAATAGTAAAAAGAAATTATAACAAAGTAAAATAAATGTGCTTTTGAGTTTCGTACAATAATCTATAACCTATTTGAAAATATATTTTCAAAATAATATCACTCACTCTTAAAAAAATAATAATAATAGTAAAAAATTTACTTACCACGTATTTTTGGATTTATGAAGAGGATTGTTCTCCAGCATCGTAGTGAAAGGTAAGCGGAAGCCTTAAACTAATTTAGAAGGAAAACAAATGGATTTTGAAATTTAAAACATAGTTGGTATAAGTAATTGTACAATCAAAGTCCAACTAATTATTATTTTATATTAAATTCAATATAATGTGGCATATATTATGCACTCAGTTTGTTCAATATTAACATCCATGGAGTAAAACAAGGAGTAGATGGACATGGCTAAGTCGACATAACATTTTAATATGATCAAAAATATGGGGTCTCCGGGGAATATTTCGAGGTGAAACTGATTGACTCCAAGTTATGGTGTATATTATAAATAAATCCTCATTCAGTGATAACTAACATGATTTTTGAAAGATAGCATGAAATCTATTACCTAAATTATTTCAATGACTTAAAATGTCAATTTAGCTGGAAAACTTAATTTCAGTTGGCCAATCCAACGAAGTGTAGCCAGGCCGGTAGCATTAGTTATATGTCTTATATGGGTTCCATATAGATGTATATGGGTTCTACAGATGTGTACAACGCCACATCTTTTATTGCAACACTTCTAGATATTGGGACATTGGCGAATGAGACAAACAAAATTAATTGAAATACAGTTAATTATGTTTGGAATCGGTTACTTTTTTTTTAAGAAAATTAACATTCTTCTATTTCTCGTTAGTACGAGCATTTTAGATAACTAACACCTGGCGTGAATTTATTAAACAATATTTTTAAGGACCTAAACAAGAGTAGGAAAGCGTGCATGATGTTTAAGTAATATATTTTCAGAGGACCTTAGTAAGGTTAAGTATGACTGTGTCAATTTTTGGTCCTAAGCGAATAGTCTTGGGATTTAATATATGAAGTAAACCTATGTCGACTATGTTTTCCACGGATATTTTGCAAGCATAGGCCACAAGAAGTAGTCAATTTCACCAAATTTTGAAGGCAAATTTTCATAAAATTAAAACCATTAAGGAAAAAATTTAATTTATATTTATTTCAGTACGTTGGATCAATCGGCCTAGCTATGGGTCTTTTGTGCACCATTTACTTAAAACCGGACGAAAGTATATAAAAGGCTATATGTAAATCTGAACCGTTTTCAAGAAAATTTGACACACGAAAGGTTATAATAACTTCAGTACATTGTACACAATTTTGTGCGGTCGGCCAAACTTTGGGTCTTTAGTGCACAATTTACATTAAATCGGACGAAAATATATATGGGAGCTATATCTAAATCTGAACCGATTTTCACGAATCTTAGCACACATCATTATGGACCTAATTCGGTAACCTATGACAAATTTCGTGCAAATTGAACGATATATAGGGACCTTTGAATCCAATTTACCTTAAATCGGACGAAAATACATGGGAGCTACATAAATCTGACTCCATTTTCTCGAAACTTGGCACACGTCATTTGTTGCACCATGTACATACAATCGGAAAAAACTATATAGAGGAGCTAAACAAAATTGGTCAGATTTATATATAGTTCCCATATATATTTTCGTCCGATTTAAGGTAAATGGGGCTCCAACGTCCCTACATATCTTTCAATTTGCACGAAATTTGGCAAAGGGTACTGAACACACATCATTCTGGACCTAATTCTCTACCCAATGCCACATTTCGTGCAAATCGGAAGATATATAGGGACTTTGGTGCCTTACCTTAAATCGGACGAAAATGTATGTGGGAGCTATCGAAAGATATACAGGGACTTTGGTGCACCATTTACATAAAATCGGATAAAACTATATATAGCAGCTATATCTAAATCTGAAAAGATTTTTTCGAAACTTAGCATACATCATTCTGGATCCAATTCAGTACTATATGCCATATTTCGTGCAAATCGAAAGATATATAGGGACTTTGGTGTTCCATTTAACTATCGGACGAAACTATACACGGGAGCTATATTTAGATCTGAACCGATTTTCTTCAATTTCAATAAGGTTTGTCCTTGGGCCAAATATGTGACTTGTGCCAAATTTCATCCAAATCGGATCATAAAAGCGACCTGTACTTTGTTTACAATTTAACATATACAGACGGGCGGACATGCATAAATCGACTTAAAAAATTGTTTCTATGCATATTCTCAAATTGAACCATATGTCTATCTCGTTCCCTTTTGCCAGTTACACATATTTGCACAAAGACAGTATAAAAATGTTCGCCGCATTTTCCGAAGTAGAAGAACGAAATCCGTCTTCTTTGAGGATGAACAATATTAGGTTGGGGAAAATAAGTCCATTATTATTATTTTTTGTGTAAGTAGTTTAAAACACTTTTTTGGTCGATTTTTAGCTCCTGGGCGATTTTACGACTGCTAACATACCGGCCAACTTCCATCATTTCTCCGGCCTACCTTTGCGTGGTGCATTTTTAACATCAAAAATTCCTGTTACGGTATCGGAACCATAAACACCATTTACAAGCCGCTTGGCTTGCATTTTCGCCTTTGTCAAGGAAAAACTGTAAAATGTACCGAATTTTATCTTTATTCAATTTCATTTTGCACCAAACAAAAAAACAGCTAAATAATTTTTTACTACGAAATGTCACCTTTCCAACGAGCATCTGAATCTAAATCTGAATCGATACTTTAAGAGAAATCTATCAGTACAGCCATCTGCCGAAAAAATAATGGATTTCTTTTTCCCCAACCTAATAATATTTTTTCAGGGGGACCAGTGGATGTTGTAAGGAATATTTTTTTAGAAACCTAAGCAAGGCTTTGCTTTTCAAAGGAATATTTTTAGATATATAAAGAATGTTTTAATATAATTTACTAAGGACCTACACAAGTCGTGTTTGAATAAAGGGCCTAATCATCCATCCATCCATTATCGTACACTAACTAGCCAGTAAGTAAACATCAAAACAAAAGACTTAAGACACAAACGTTGTAGACCTACGTTAAATATTGTCCGATCATCATCAATACAGCCGTGCTTATTCGTTGGCCAGGTCCCATTAAATATAGTGACTCCGATTGGAAAATGTGCGAAAATCTATCGATATTTATATATTAATTTGGAAGTGGAAGTTAAAAGATTTGCCATCAAATGGTTTGGGGACACAAATCCCGAAAATACCCAATACTAGCGAGTACCATATTTTTATACGCAATTATAATCCAAATATAAAAAATTACAGCTCATGAGGTAAGATAATTAGATCCCTTAAATACCGTTATTAGGGGGCACATGCTAAAAAAATCAACGAATTTTGGTAGGAAGATTTGTTTTTAGTTGAAAACGTGTTTTTATGTAGGGATACCGTTATATGGGGATCGAAATCGAAGTCTATCCAAAAATAGCTCGATTCCGCAGATTTGGTTCATAGACTCTACAGCAAGTCTGGATGTTAAATTTTATTAAAAAAGTTGGTCTATATTGAACATTATGTGTCCTGTAAGAATCCTAAATGTGCAAAATTCATCCACCTGAAATCGCCTTGCCCCGTTTATGGGGCTTTTGAAAACTATTTGTCTATATTGTTCGAGACAGTCTTATCTACCCACAAAATCATAAAAAATGATAAATTAATCCGTACTTCTATAAGAATATTTGAATTAGGAGTAACTTACATAATATTATTCTCCTTTTATATTGAAATGGTGGTAGCTACTACTCATAATAAAATATTTAGTATTGAAAATCAGATACATCGGTATCACCCCAATTTCGGAATTTTAACGATTTTGACTTATTTTTTAACCGAAGAACGGAAATTTGGTATTCTAGGATCTGGGAGGGAGAAAAAATCTTTGCAGACATTTTCCAATATAGTTCTATGTTTTAATATAGTCCCGTCCCATATTCGATTTCCTCCAAATTACTGTACTTGGTAGCGCTAGGATGATATAGAAGTTATATCAACATCTAAACCTATTCAAATCAAACATGATAGTCTCATTCTAGTCTCAATTCGGCTCCGGAAAAATGCAGAGGATAATGAGAACAGGATAAGAAACTGTATATTTGAAAATTAACCATTTCCCCCGAAATTTCATTATCCGTCATCATTCTATCATGTAAAAAATTTGGATTAAAGGCTCGATTTTGCGCCGAGCAGAAGCAGAGGAAAGGGAGAATATTAAAAAGTACATATTTGGTAATTAAACTCCTCCCTCAATTTTGATTTCTCTTGACTAAAAGTACTGGCTAAAAACTGTAGCGGCACTTTACAAAAACTATATTTCAATATCTTCCCATTGCACTTAATTTAAAAAAAGACTCCGTTAGATATTACCTTATTCGGAGTTCAAAAAAGTGCATGCCGCCCTCAAAACCTTTGATTGATCCGAATTCGTTACGACAAAAATTTAAAGTGCCAACAAATTTTGACACAATAAATTCGGGTGAATCAAAGAGTCCGAATGCCGCATGCACTTGTATTACAACTTCAAAAGAGGTAATATCTAATATTTAATTTTTTTTGAAAACCTAAAATCCCTATTTACTATTCAAAACAGCGTTTTTACATAAAAGTTAAAAAAAAATATTAATTAAAATTATGACTCATAAAAAAGTGACAGGTTATCAATGAAATTTTCAAAAAATTAATTCCGTCAACTATGGAGGTAAAATATACAACAACAAAATTCATTCATAATTTTTGTTGTTGTTTTTTTTTTTTTTTTTTTTGTAATACAACAACAATAATTGTCCCCATTTAGACAACCCAGTACAGAAAATAAATGCATCGGCAACAGTAGTGGCAGTTGTTATTGTTGTTGTTGGTGGTATTGACTTATGTAAAATTTATGTAAATTTGTTACATGTTGTTGCAGTTTAAGTTTTTGTTGTTGTTTTTTTTTGTAGTTTTATAACATAAAGCTTATGCTGCATATTAAATAGATTACCAGCTAACGTATGATGGCATAAACGGCCTAATGCTGCACCAGGCCCGGCAAATCGATTTTTGTGTTCGGCTGTGTTGCAAGAAGCGGAAATGTTTATTGTTTTTATTGAAGTACTGCTACTTGTTGTCGTTTGCGGCATGGATTTCAAAACTAAAGAAACTAACGAATGCATTTACTTACTCACTTACTTAGCCCCCCACAAGTTATAAAGTGTCATATTTGCATTTTTTTATTATTTCTAATTTAAAGAAGAAAACAAAAAAATATTGTAAAGCGAAGTGTGGGTGAAGAAATATTTAAAATTTTACAAGAATACCCCCAATAACAATTCACATATCCTGTTTGCGTTGTAAAGTGTTTTACCCACCCACCTGGGTTGGTTGGTTGTGCACTCTTCCCATTTGCCATTGACGATTTTCCTATAATAAATTTGTTTAGGCCACAAGAAATAAAAAAAACCAACCGATTCGAATAAAACGTAACGCTCATAAATCATTATAACAAAAATAAAAATTCATAAAAAATAGAAATGAATTACTAATAATAAAAAAATTATTGTTCCGTTATGACTTCGACTTGGCTTCGTTTCTTTGTGTCAATTTCATCGGAAACACTTTCAAAGATTTTATATATTGATTGCCTCGTTAAATTTTGGTATAGTTTTGAATAGCGGTAATTTATGGGAAATGAAAACTTAATTTGAATTTCTAAAAATAATATAAAAGAAATAATTAATTCATATATAATTTTTTTATAAACTTTATGATAAGCCATAAAAATATAGAATACTAATTCAACAAAGTTTTATTTACAGAACGGAAGAGGTATTTTAATTAATGAAAGAGAGAATTTTTTGACCTTCATTTGACCTTTTAGTAATAAGAAATAGGCCTATAGAAGACGTGAATATTTTTAGGGACCTAAAGAAGGCGTGGATTTTTTAAAAAATATTTTTAGGGACCTATAGAAGGAAAGGGACTAAAGAAGGCGTGGATTTTTTAAAAAATATTTTTAGGGACCTATAGAAGGAAAGGGACTAAAGAAGGCGTGGATTTTTTAAAAAATGTTTTTAGGGACCTATAGAAGGAAAGGGACTAAAGAAGGCGTGGATTTTTTAAAAAATGTTTTTAGGGACCTATATTTTTAAAAGAATAAATTTTTTTCAAAGTATCAGAAGGCGTGGATTTTATAAAGAATTTTTTCAAAGTATCAGAAGGCGTGGATTTTTAAAAGAATAATTTTTTTCAAAATATCAGAAGGCGCGGATTTTTAAAAGAATACATTTTTTCAAAGTATCAGAAGGCGTGGATCTTATAACGATTTTTTTCAAAGTATCAGAAGGCGTGGATTTTTAAAAGAATATTTTTTCAGGAACCAATATCAGAAGGCGTGGATTTTTAAAAGAATACATTTTTTCAAAGTAGGCGTGGATTTTATAAAGAATTTTTTTAAGAAAGCAGAAGGCGTATTTTATAAAGAATTTTTTTAAGAAAGCAGAAGGCGTATTTTATAAAGAATTTTTTTAAGAAAGCAGAAGGCGTGGATTTTATAAAGTATATTTTTTTAAGAAAGCAGAAGGCGTGGATTTTATAAAGTATATTTTTTTAAGAAAGCAGAAGGCGTGGATTTTATAAAGTATATTTTTTTAAGAAAGCAGAAGGCGTGGATTTTATAAAGTATATTTTTTTAAGAAAGCAGAAGGCGTGGATTTTATAAAGTATATTTTTTTAAGAAAGCAGAAGGCGTGGATTTTATAAAGTATATTTTTTTAAGAAAGCAGAAGGCGTGGATTTTATAAAGTATATTTTTTTAAGAAAGCAGAAGGCGTGGATTTTATAAAGTATATTTTTTTAAGAAAGCAGAAGGCGTGGATTTTATAAAGTATATTTTTTTAAGAAAGCAGAAGGCGTGGATTTTATAAAGTATATTTTTTTAAGAAAGCAGAAGGCGTGGATTTTATAAAGTATATTTTTTTAAGAAAGCAGAAGGCGTGGATTTTATAAAGTATATTTTTTTAAGAAAGCAGAAGGCGTGGATTTTATAAAGTATATTTTTTATAAATTATTGTTCCGTTATGACTTCGACTTGGCTTCGTTTCTTTGTGTCAATTTCATCGGAAACACTTTCAAAGATTTTATATATTGATTGCCTCGTTAAATTTTGGTATAGTTTTGAATAGCGGTAATTTATGGGAAATGAAAACTTAATTTGAATTTCTAAAAATAATATAAAAGAAATAATTAATTCATATATAATTTTTTTATAAACTTTATGATAAGCCATAAAAATATAGAATACTAATTCAACAAAGTTTTATTTACAGAACGGAAGAGGTATTTTAATTAATGAAAGAGAGAATTTTTTGACCTTCATTTGACCTTTTAGTAATAAGAAATAGGCCTATAGAAGACGTGAATATTTTTAGGGACCTAAAGAAGGCGTGGATTTTTTAAAAAATATTTTTAGGGACCTATAGAAGGAAAGGGACTAAAGAAGGCGTGGATTTTTTAAAAAATATTTTTAGGGACCTATAGAAGGAAAGGGACTAAAGAAGGCGTGGATTTTTTAAAAAATGTTTTTAGGGACCTATAGAAGGAAAGGGACTAAAGAAGGCGTGGATTTTTTAAAAAATGTTTTTAGGGACCTATATTTTTAAAAGAATAAATTTTTTTCAAAGTATCAGAAGGCGTGGATTTTATAAAGAATTTTTTCAAAGTATCAGAAGGCGTGGATTTTTAAAAGAATAATTTTTTTCAAAATATCAGAAGGCGCGGATTTTTAAAAGAATACATTTTTTCAAAGTATCAGAAGGCGTGGATCTTATAACGATTTTTTTCAAAGTATCAGAAGGCGTGGATTTTTAAAAGAATAAATTTTTTCAAAGTATCAGAAGGCGTGGATTTTTAAAAGAATACATTTTTTCAAAGTAGGCGTGGATTTTATAAAGAATTTTTTTAAGAAAGCAGAAGGCGTATTTTATAAAGAATTTTTTTAAGAAAGCAGAAGGCGTATTTTATAAAGAATTTTTTTAAGAAAGCAGAAGGCGTGGATTTTATAAAGTATATTTTTTTAAGAAAGCAGAAGGCGTGGATTTTATAAAGTATATTTTTTTAAGAAAGCAGAAGGCGTGGATTTTATAAAGTATATTTTTTTAAGAAAGCAGAAGGCGTGGATTTTATAAAGTATATTTTTTTAAGAAAGCAGAAGGCGTGGATTTTATAAAGTATATTTTTTTAAGAAAGCAGAAGGCGTGGATTTTATAAAGTATATTTTTTTAAGAAAGCAGAAGGCGTGGATTTTATAAAGTATATTTTTTTAAGAAAGCAGAAGGCGTGGATTTTATAAAGTATATTTTTTTAAGAAAGCAGAAGGCGTGGATTTTATAAAGTATATTTTTTTAAGAAAGCAGAAGGCGTGGATTTTATAAAGTATATTTTTTTAAGAAAGCAGAAGGCGTGGATTTTATAAAGTATATTTTTTTAAGAAAGCAGAAGGCGTGGATTTTATAAAGTATATTTTTTTAAGAAAGCAGAAGGCGTGGATTTTATAAAGTATATTTTTTTAAGAAAGCAGAAGGCGTGGATTTTATAAAGTATATTTTTTTAAGAAAGCAGAAGGCGTGGATTTTATAAAGTATATTTTTTTAAGAAAGCAGAAGGCGTGGATTTTATAAAGTATATTTTTTTAAGAAAGCAGAAGGCGTGGATTTTATAAAGTATATTTTTTGAGAAGGGACAAAATTTTGGGACCTCAAGAAGGCGTGGATTTTTTGTTTTTTGGGACCTGCAGATTGGATTTTTATACCCTTCACCACACTGAGGTACAGGGTATTATGTCTTTGTGCATATGTTTGTAACAGGCAAAAGGAAACGAGAGAGACACATGGTTCCTTTTGAGAATATGCATAGAATATTGTTAACAAAGTACAGGTCGCATTTATGATCCGATTTGGATGAAATTTGGCATAGGTCACTTATTTGGCCCAAGGACAAACCCTATTGAAATTGGGAAAAATCGATTCAGATTTAGATATAGCTCGCACATATATTTTCGTCCGATTTAAGGTAAATGGTGCACCAAAGACCCTATATATTTTCCGATTTGCGTGAAATTTTGCATAGTGTATTGAATTGAGTCTAGAATGACGTGTGAGAAAATCGGGTCCGATTTATATAGCTCCCATCTATATTTTCGGCCCTGTGCATCTTTCGATTTGTACGATTTTGGATTTTGGCATAGGGTACTGAATTAGGTCCAGAATGATATGTGTTAAGTTTCAAGGAAATCGGTTCAGAGTTAGATTTAGGTCCCATATATATTTTCGTCCGATTTAATGTAAATTGTGCACTAAAGACCCAAAGTTTGGCCGACCGGCACACAATTTTGTACAATGTACAGAAGTAACTATAATTGAATGTTTTGTACGTTGAAGTATTTCTGACAACCGCTTTTATATATTTGTTCGCTCACGACAAGTGTATTTACAGAAAATTTGTGGTTTTTTTCTACATTTGAATTTACACTTGATGTTATTCTGCATGTTCATGCCTTTGAGATGGAAATCTGTCCCTACCATAGCTTGTGTGTTAAGTTTCGAGAAAATCGGGTTAGATTCAGATTTAAGTTCGCTCAATTTCATGTCAATGGTCCTTCTAAAAGGCGTCGTCTGTTATACATATGTAGAATATGGTCAAAGTGGTGATGTGTATCATATAGTCGTCCCAGTCCGATTTTACTACTTTCCTTACTTAAACAAGTAAAAACAATGTAGCAAACCCTTGAGCGGGAGTTTTATACGGAAGCTATGATATGACAAATTGCTGTCAGATGCAAGAAAAATAAATTGCAGACAATCAGGTTGGAAAATTGTGCTAGGACCTTAAAATATCAAATATTATACATGGACTTTGTATAGGAAGTTTTCGTGTTCAAAAAAAAAAAAAATTAAAAAATGTATTTGTAAAAAGACTTACATCGTCCTTCAGATGAAATGCATCCGAAGCCACCTAACAATCTAATAAACATGTTAGGCATCAACATATGAGTATAACACAAAATGGGAATGGCACCACACAGAGGAAAATGGCAATATTGGAATAAGCCAGGACTTAAAATTTGCAAAAAATATTTTCTAAAAAATTCACGACTTCTATGCCTCATAAAATATTCTTTGAAAATCCCCGACTTCTGTAGGCCCCAAAAATATTCTTTGAAAATCCTCGCCTTTTTGAGTGAATTAAAAAAATATTTTTTCAAGGATTGCCAAGGCTCGAATTTTTGTTAATATCATTTATTATTTTAATTTTTTTTTTTATTATTTTAAATTTTTTTGTAAACATCACCCATATTGTTGCTGTTCGCTTCTTAAGTCTTTTGTTTGAATCGTTCACATTCCTTGGCATATTAATGCCAATATTATAAGTGATGATCATCACTGATCTATAAATACCAGGAAAATGACTAATTTCGAATGCTCATGAAAATCCCGATTGTTCGCACGTTTGGTTCTTTGTTTTTGTTATTTTTTTTTATTGATGCACTGGCCATATCACACGTTTTAATGTTTTCTAAAGTTTTCGCTCAGAATACAAATAGCCAAGATGGCAAACCACAAAATAATAATAACAACAATAATAAAAATAAAACACTTTAGGTCATATACAAAAAATGTGCGTCTCTGTCTGTTTGTTTTTATTGTTATGTTCACAATATTTTGCTACAATTTAATTTGCCAAATAAAAAAATAAATGGAAATCATGATATGTGAAATATGAATAATATGCGCAATAGGGATGAAAGACGGGAAACAATTTTATTGGGGGAATTTTTGGGGTATTCTGGAAGGAGTTGAATTCTGTAGAAGGGAAATACATTTAAAGCTGATTTTAATCCAATTGGAATATCAGGACCTAATGTAAGGTATTTAAGTCACCTCCTATTAGTGAACAAACTATTTACAGGTATCGAGATCTTCTGCACATGGCATCCCTAACTAGAAATCCCATATGTGAAGACAAAAAAACTGTAAAAAATTTAAATAATTTTTTTCTCCATTTATAGCCATTGAATTCTCAACAAGATTTTATTTTCTTGGTATTGAACAGACATTTTGTAATGAATCTACCCTGAAACAATCTATCAATATTGATTCCACAAAAAAAAAACACAATTTTTTTCTACAAATCATTGTTAGTCACTTGAGTGTGTTAACAATATCGGCTACTCTCATTTGCATTTCAAGTGTCATAAGCTTTAGACAAATTCGCAATGGCTTAGAAAACCAACAACAACTTACTTTTTTGAACAATTGATATCACGTTCAGACAAGTGATCCATAAACAATGATCACCGTGAAGAGGAAGACATGTAATCATTTTATGGTAGCTCCCACCAAAGTAGAAAGAAAAAAAAATAAATGGAAACAATATTGGAAATATTTCAAATATTGCGTGCGCTAATATTATTGTTTGATTCCGTTACATTGTTCTTCTGACATTTGATGGGAATATAATATTGAAAAATATTTCAAATATGTAGCATATGTACGTATGATACGTTGTTTGCTGGCATTTGAAATGATCGTTGGATTTAATTTCCTAATGAGATATTTTCAAGACCATGAGAAATTATTTGATACTTTTTTTTTATTGAAAGTTATGCATGGGAGTAGCAAATTATTGAGGTGAGATATTTGAAAATAAATATTGAGAAATTTAATTTGTGAGGGATTAAGAAATTAATTGACAGGCTAACAATGGACAGATTTTGTAGGTTCGGCTGAATTTGGAGTAAAAATTGTAGTCTATATTTTTTATTAAATCTCCTAAAAATTTCCTAAAAATATTGTTTTAAATCCATACCAGGTTTTTGTCCCCTAAAAATATATATATTTATAAATCCATGCTAGGTTTTAGTCCCCAAAAAGTATATATATGTTTAAATCCTCGCCCCCAAAAATATTTTTTTTTAATCTACGCCTTGTTTAGATCCCTTAAAAATCCATGCATTGTCCCGTAAAAATATTCTTTAAAAAAATTCAAGCCTTGTTTAGATCCAGTAAAATATTATTTAGAAAATCTTCTTCTGTTCTTTAAAAAATCCTCACCTTATGGGATCTGGAAAAATATTCCTTAAAAATCCTCGCCATATGGGATCTGGAAAAAATATTCTGTCAAAAATCCACAACTTATGGGAGCAGGAAAAATGTTTAAAAACCAGTAAGGAAAGTAGTAAAGTCGGACTGGGCCGACTATATGATACCCTTCACCACTTTGGGTGTACTGTACATATGTATCCTAACATTTGCATCCTAACTTTAATTTCATTCGAGCAGATTTAGAGCCATCTGCGTAACATGGGGAACATTTATAGCAAAATTGATGCACGCTATTCGGTACGCCGCTTTGTTAAAAATATAATCTATATGTGGGAGCTATATCCAAATCTGAACCGATTTTCACGAAACTTAACGCACATCAGCCTAGACCTAATTCATTACGCTGTGACAAATTTCGTGCCAATCGAAAGATATATAGGGACTTTGGTACACCATTTACCTTCAATCGGACAAAAATATATATGGGAGCTATATCCAAATCTGAACCGATTTTCAGGAAACTTGGCACACATCATTCTAGGCCTAATTCATTACGCTGTACCAAATTTCGTGCAAATTGAAGGTATATAGGGACCGTTTACATTAAATCGGACGAAAATATATATAGGAGCTATATCTAAATCTGAATCGATTTTTCCCAATTTCAATAGGGTTCGTCCTTGGGCAAAATAAGTGACCTATGCCAAATTTCATCCAAATCAGATTATAAATGCGACCTGTACTTTGTTTATAATTTTACATCGACAGACAGATAGACGGACATGCATAAATCGATTCAGAAAGTGATTCTATGCATATTCTCAAAAGGAACCATGTGTCTATCTCGTTTCCTTTTGCCTGTTACAAACATATGCACAAAGACATAATACCCTGTACCACAGTGTGGTGAAGGGTATAAAAATCTACTTCTTATGGGAGCTGAAAAGGATTTTTTTAATCTAAGCCTTGGTTAAGTCCATTATAGGGCTGAATAAATTTTTTTTAGAATAATACGAACATTGTTTAAAAATCCAAGCCCTGGTAAAAAAAAATCTAAAATATTATTTACAAAAACAAGCCTTGGTTGGGTCCCTTAGGGGGCTGAATAAATATTCTTTAAAAAATTAAAAAAAATTAAGGGTTTTTAAGGGTCTAAACTTAAAAAAATAATAATATTGATTTTATTTTTATATATCGAAGAAAATTAAAAATTTCCTCTATTACTTATTTCCATTTCAATATCTTCCAATCTAATCTCATGCCACAGCCACAATCATTCGAAAATCACGAAGATCCATTCCGCAAAAAAATATAATCAAGACAATAGTCTCTTTATGGCCAGACAAAGAAGGAAAAACCAAAAACATTGTTTTGGCAAATTTTTATAACTTAATTTTTAAAATTCAAAAAAAAAAAGAGAAAAAAACAACAACAACAAATAAAAAGCAACAAAAGAGCATTTAAATTGTAGTGAAACATTCAAATGCTACTGTCTTTTATTCCCACAAAACAAAGCCTTACAAGAACAGCAGCAACAACAATAAATGCTCCAAATTTAATGGTAAATTACCGTTGCCTTAAAACAAAAAATAACAGCAACAACAACAAAAAAAAAAAACACCAAACCATGACAAAATTACAAGCAATGATTATTTGAACTTCGACAATTGTAGATGGCAACAAAAAAATTCAAACGGAACGACCTACAAAACAATGCCCCACGAATTCTGCCAAACCATGGATGCTGGGCTGTTTCGAATATTTTCAAAACCAGAAGTTCAACACACAAGGCTGAGTTGAAGTTCGATGGCTGGCTGTCCGTCGGATTGTCTGCCTGCCATGAAAGTTGTTGAGAAAAAATCCCACAGTTTTGGATGCAGCTAAAGATCTCTGTGTGGCAGCTTCTGGAAAAAAGGGCCAAATTGTGCATACCAAATGAAGCCACAAAGACAACAACAACCGCAAAAAACAACCATGCACGGCCACATAAGCCATGACTAAAATACAACAACAACAACGACTACACTTCAAACAAATATAAGAATCAAACCATAACATTGGTAGCAGAAGCCACCGCCATCACCACCTCCACGAACACCAAAACCTTGTGAGACAGCCTGGCAGGCAGGTAAGCCAGTGGAGCTTCCAACCAACATCATCATCATCTGCATCTAAAATCTGAACTTCTTAAATGAAAAAATCCCTGCCACAGCATCTGCATGTGAAATAAATGAACAGTTAATGTTACGAATTAAATAAACATTAAAGAAAATACAACAACAACAATAGCAAGAAGAAAAAAATAAAACAACAAAAAATTGGCACACTAAAAGGATGTTGACTCATAGGACAGAGTTGCCAAATGGGGTATTTTACTGAGACGTGGATATTTTAAATAATTTTCTCAGGGACCTACATAAGGAGTGGATTTTTTAAATCATAAATAAAATATTTAGGACCTATGCAAAAACATATTTTTAGGACCCATATAAGACGTGGTTTTGTTTAATAAATTTGTTTGTTTAAAAATTTTTTCAAGACCCTACTCGAAGCCTGGGTTTTTAATGTCAACAAAATGCGTGAATTTTCTTAAAAATATTTCAAAGATATGCACAAGGCCATGGTTAAAAAATATACATTTTTTAGAACCTATGCAAGGCCTGCATTTAAAACCAGTAAGGAAAGTAATAAAGTCGGACTGGGCCGACTATATGATACCCTTCACCACTTTGGGTATATTCTACATATGTATCCTAACAGACGTCGCCTTTTCGAAGGAATTCTAATTTCAGTACGTTGTGTCAATCGGCCTAGCTACGGGTCTTTAGTGCACAATTTACATTAAATTGGATGAAATTATATACGGGAGCTATATCTAAATCTTAACCGACTTGCACGAAACTTAGCACACATCATCCTGGACCTAATTCAGCACCCTATGCCAGATTTCGTGCAAATCGAAATATATACAGGGATTTGGTGCACCATTTATATAACATCGAACGAAACTATATATGGAAGCTATATCATAATCCGACCAGATATCTTCGACACTTGCCACACATCAACCAGGACTCAATTCAGTACCCTGTGCAAAATTTCGTCCAAATCGAAAGTTATTAGGCACTTCGAGGCACGACTTACATAAAATCGGACGAAAGTATATACGGGAGCTATATCTATATCTGAACCGATTTTCACGAAACTTAGCACACATCATTGCGGACCTAATTCAGTACACTATGCCAAATTTCTTGTAAATCGAAAGATATATAGGGACTTCGAGGCACCATTTACATAAAATCGGACGAAACTATAACAGGAGCTATATCTAAATCTTAACCGATTTTCACGAAACTTAACACACATCATTCAAGACTCAATTGAGTACACTATACAAAATTTCGTGCAAATCGAAAGTTATATAGCGACTTCAAGGCACCATTTACATAAAATCGGACGAAAATATATATGGGAGCTATATCTAAATCTGAGCCGATTTTCACGAAACTTAGCACACATCATTCTGGAATTAATTCAGTACCCTATGCCAAATTTCGTGCAAATCTAAAGACATATAGGGACTTCTGTGCCCCATTTACCTTAAATCGGACGAAAATATATATGGAAGCTATATCTAAATCTAAACCGATTTTCAGGAAACTTCGCAAAATATATGTGGGAGCTATATCTAAATTTGATCCGATTTTCTTCAATTTCAATAGGGTTCTTCCATGTTTACAATTTACCATCTACAGACGGACGGACATGCACAAATCGTCTCAAAAAGTGATTCTATGCATATTCTCGAAAGGAACCATATGTCTATCTCGTATCCTTTTGCCTGTTACTATTCTGTTACATATGCACAAATACATAATACCCTGTACCACAGTGTGGTGAAGGGTATAAGAAACATATTTTTAGGACCTATACAGAGCCTAGAATTTAAAAAAAATCTTTAGGGACCTTCAGAGAGCATGGATTTTATTTCGAAGTATTTTTAATGGACCTACAAAAAGTGTAAATTTAACAAAATTTATTTTTCTTTGCTCTATACAAGGCTTGTATCTGTAATGTAGTTATTCCGGGATATACACAAGGCGTTTATTTTAAAAAATATTTTTCAGGGCATAACTAAGGGGCACGCTAGAATATATTGAAAATATTTTTAAGGAACTTGTTTTTCAACATCATCATAATAATATGGCACCTCTACTTCGAATTCAAATCACAGTCGTGCCCTTCTTACCTCTCACCTCAAAAAGAAACCCCAAAAACTTTATCCCCAAAAAGCAGTGACTGACTTCTCTCTGCCGCTACACTTGTTCTGTGGCAGGGAAATTTTCAATATGATTGTTGTTTAATATATGCGGGAGTTGGTAGTCAAACGTCAAATGGTGCTTGTGTCTCCCTGGCTGCAGCAAAAACAACAAATAAAGCCAACAACAAACAGTCAGGGCAACAATCATGCAGGCAAGACAGTCAGTCAGCCAGCCAGCTAGGCAGGCTGGCAGGCAGACAGTTAGCATTCAAGTCAATGTTTTTTGAGTATTCCATCTTCTATTTTAGCAGCATCGTCACTGAATATAGCTTGTGTTTATATGTCTGTGTGTGTGCTTGATTTTTTTTTGCATTCAACAAAAATCGTGGGTTTGGTTAGCTGCTGCTGCAGCTTCTGCTACCGCCGTATCTTCTTCTTCTTCTGTTAAATATTATTGTTGTTTCTGTTGCTGTTATTACTATTATTGCTTGTTTTGTTGTTGTTGTTTTTTGTTGTTGCATTTAATGTTGTTACTGTTCCCCTTCTAATGCTGTTGTTATTGCTGCCACAATTTTACCTTGGCTTCGTGACTTTTAAACTTGATTTTTGTAACATAGATTTTTTTTACTCTGACTGATTCTTTATTTGTTGCTGTTGTTTTTTTTTTTCTTTTGGTAGTTTTTGTTGTTGTTGTTTCATCAAGATTTTGTTTTTGTAAAAATAACATTTACATTATGAAAATGTTCAAATGATAAAAATCATTGGATATATATCTTAATTTTTGTTCAATTTAAATGAGAGAGATATAAAGCGATGCAATGAAACAAAAGACTTAAGAAACGAACATGAATGAAGTACGTTGTAAAGAAGGAAAGAAAATTAAAGTTTTTTTTTTTTTAAATCCACGCCTTGTGTAGGCCAATGAAAAAATATTTTTAAAAAATCCTCGTCATGTTAAGATCAACAAACAAAACATTTAAAAAATCCGGGCCTTGAAAAATTTTTATAATACCCTTCACCACACTGTGGTACACGGTATTATGTCTTTGTGCATATTTTTGTAACAGGCAAAAGGAAACGAGATAGACACATGGTTCCTTTTGAGAATATGCATAGAATCACTTTCTGAGTCGATTTATGCATGTCCGTCGTCCGTCTGTCTATCCATGTTAAATTGTAAACAATGTACAGGTCGCATTTATGATCCGAATTGGATGAAATTTGGCATTGGTCACTTGTTTGGCCCAAGGGCGAACTCTATTGAAATTGGGAAAAATGGGTTCAGATTTAGATATAGCTCCCATATATATTTTCGTCCGATTTAATGTAAACGGTCCCTATATATCTTTCGATTTGCACGAAATTTGGCACAGCGTAATGAATTAGGTCTAGAATGATATGTGTAAAATTTGATAAAAATTGGTCCAGATTTAGATGTAGCTCCCATATATTTTCGTCCGATTTTTTTGTAAATGGTGCACCAAAGTCCCTATATATCATTCGATTTGCACGAAATTTGGCACAGCGTAATGGATTACTTACTTACTTAGCTGGCTTGTTACAGAACGGTTGTTCCATAAGCCGGGCTTAAAAAAGATTTCCAAGCGCGTCGGTCTTGTGCGCAAGTCCACCAATTTGGAAGACCACGTTCCAAGATGTTGTTTTCTACTTGGTTTTTCCATCTAATTCGTGGCCTTCCCCTTCTACGGGAACCATCAGTAGGCTCATTTTTATATGCCTTTTGAGCTGGGGCATCTTCATTCATCCGCACAACATGGCCTAGCCACCGTAGTCGCTGCAGCTCAATACGACTGACTATGTCGATGTCCGCGTATAAATTGTAAAGCTCATGGTTCATTCGACGCCGATATTCACCGTCGAAGCAGATCGGCCGTAGATCTTTCGGAGAATTTTTCTCTCAAACACCCCAAGCGCTGCCTCATCTGCTTGAGCAAGTACCCATGCTTCTGATCCATATATTAGCACGGGTAGTATCAGCGTCGTGTAAAGTGTGAGTTTGGTCTGGCGAGAGGTGGCCTTGTTTCTATCACAATCCTTCTCCGAGTTTCAAAACTGATGTCATTCGTTTTATTTATGGCGGTACCAAGGTATATAAAGTCTTTAACTACATCGAAGCTGTAGTTCTCAAGTTCCACAGTTGGTCCAAGTCTACTGGACGTCTTTCGCGTTGATACCATCAGCTTGGTCTTCTCGCCGTTTACTGCCAGACCCACTTTGGCAGATTCCTTTTCAATTTGTTCAAAGGTGGCTGTTACCGCTCGCAATGTTCGACCCATTATATCGATATCATCGGCGTAGGCGAGTAACTGGTGTTGTTTGGTGTACAGAGTGCCATTTCTGTTCACCTTTGCGTCTCGTATGACCTTTTCCAGTAGGATGTTAAAAAGATCACACGACAAACTGTCACCTTGTCTGAATCTTCGTTCGGTATTGAAGGGCTCCGATAGGTCCTTTCCTACTTTAACGGCTGACCTTGTGCCACTTAAAGTTATCCTACATAGCCGTATTAATTTTGCAGGAATGCCGAACGCAGACATGATTTAAACACCTCTGAACGGATAGGGCTGTCGAATGCGGCTTTATAGTCGACAAATATGTGGTATGTGTCGATGTGTTTTTCGTGGGTCTTTTCCAGGATTTGGCGCAGAGTGAAAATCTGGTCAATGGTGGATTTGCCAGGTCTGAAGCCGCATTGGTATGGTCCGATGATGTCATTGACCATTGTCTTCAATCATTCACACAGCACACTGGATAGCACTTTATATGCGATGGAAAGGAGATTTATTCCTCTATAGTTTGCACATATCGTCTTGTCTCCTTTTTTGTGCACGGGACACAGGATGCTGAGGTTCCAATCATTGCTACGTTACGTATTGCTACTGTCTACAGGGTTGCCCTATACGCTGCGTTTTTCACAACAGTAGCATTACGACACTCCTGATTGTACCGTGGGTTTCTTGGTGGTGGGTAATTCTTTGCCATTGTGCTTCTATACTATTATCGGGACAAGAGGTGCTTTCTTCAAGCAGATAGGTAGGCCTCGGAGTAGGCCTCGGCTACCTGTTGTGTTTGCAGCTTTTCGACGTCGAGTTTCCGTGTTGTGTTAAATCGCACCTTTACTGCTACATTAAGACGGGTGCGTACCATGGCTGCCAGTCTACGGCTTGTGAAGTTCTATAAAAAATCTTTTTAAAAAATCCATGTCTTGTAAAATTTTATAACAATATCAAGATATTTGTAAAAAATCCAAGCCTTGTGTAAGTCCATAAAAACAGTTGTTCAAAAATCTACGCCTGTCGTTGATATCCTATCACTCGTACCTCTACACGCCTTTTTATTTTTCATGAAAGTGAAAGACTTTTAATTATTCCCAAGTGTGTCCGCGACAATGTTAAGATCCAATTGCCCTAAATGAGTGACACGCCGCCAGACATATAAGGTCCATATCTGTGTGTGAGTTATTTTATTTCGATTGTCATTTTAATTTTATTTGCCGCACCGCTTCACTTCAATTTCAGTTTGAACTGACTCTCTGTGGAGGTGTAGAAATCCATCCAAGTTTCCATTTCCGTCGGTGATCTGTAACCAATTGAACAATGACGACGACCGCATTGCGGATATCCAACCAAATTTGTCCAGGCTTAACACAGTGTGTCATAGAAGTCAAAAGAAACAACAACAACTCGAGCTAAAACAACAAAAACAAGATCTATATGTGTAACAAGTGCATGTGTGGCCAAATGTAATTTGTCTAACGTCATGTTATGTTAACAATTTGTTAAACAATTTGTTACAATTTTTTAGTGTAGTTGTTGCTGTTGTTGGTTTTTTGTGGCTTTTGTGAACGGCAGTGCTCTAAACAAACAACATGCTGCGTGTTGTATGTTTCGCTTGGTTTTTTGGTATATAAAGACATTGTTTTGTTGCTGTTGTTGTTGTTGCAGGTTTTATTTGCCACACAGCTGCCCCGTAAACACACACACAAACGGCAATGTTAAAGACCAAAACGTTTAAGGCAAAACTATTTCGAAGACAAGAAAATGTCTGTGTTTTATTGATAGCCAAAATGCCAAACGAAACAAAAATACCAGCCAGACAAATTGGGGGCAAGGAAAAAATATAAGACGAAGAAAACTTTTGGAGTTAACAATAAAAAACGAAACGCGAAACAAGAGCAAAAAATGCCACAGCCAACAAAGAAGGTAGTGGAAAAGAACAGAAAACTAAATATTGCGTAATTTTAATCAAGGGGAGAGAGAGGCGTGGATTTAAAAAAAAAAAATATTTTTTGGGTATACACACAAGGCGTCAATTTTTATGGACTAGCACAAGGCATGGATTTTTATACCCTTCACCACACTGTGGTACAGGGTATAAAAATCCATGCCTTGCAGGGTATAAAAATCCATGCCAAGGACGAACCCTATTGAAATTTAGAAAAATCGGTTCAGATTTAGATATAGCTCCCATATATATTTTCGTCCGATTTTATGTAAATGGTGCATCGATTTGCACGAAATTTGGCACAGCGTACTGAATTAAGCCTTGAACAACGTGTGTTAAATTTCCTGAAAATCAGTTCAGATTTAGATATAGCTCCCGTATATATTTTCGTCCGATTTTAGGTAAATAGTGCGCCAAAGTCCCTATATATCCTTCGATTTGCACGAAATTTGGCACAGCGTACTGAATTAAGTCTAGAACGATGTGTGTTAAATTTCGTGAAAATCGGTTCAGATTTAGATATAGCTTCCATATATTTTTTGTCCGATTTTAGTTTCGATGAAATCGGTTTAGATTTCGATATTTTGCTTTAAATTTATTTGCATAATTTTTTCCCTTTGTAAGAGGCAACTCTATATCCGACCAAAATAGAGTATATGTTGCATAATGACATGTTTGATTTCATGTTAATGGTCCTTCCGAATATACCCAAATTAGTGAAGGGTATCATATAGTTGGCCCCGTCCGACTTTACTACTTTACTTACTGGTTAAAACCTATTTTTATGGATCTACACAAGCCGTTGATTTTTTAGGACCTTACACAAGCCGTGGATTTTTTAGCGACCTACACAAGGCGTGAATTTTTTTGGGACTTACACAAGGCGTAGATTTTTAAGAACTATTTTTATGGACGTACACAAGCGGTGGATTATTTAGGGACCTACACAAGGCGTGGATATTTTTAGGACCTTACACAAGCCGTGGATTTTTTAAAAACTATTTTTATGGACGTACACAAGCGGTGGATTATTTAGGGACCTATACAAGAATTTTTTAGGGACTTACACAAGGCGTGGATTTTTAAAAGAATATTTTTAAGGGGCCTAAACAAGCCGTGGATTTTTAAAAGAATATTTTTTCTGTGACCTACATAAGCCGTGGATTTTTAAAAGAATATTTTTCTGGACATACAATAGCGTTATTTTTTTCTAAAGTATTTTTTAGGGACCTCCACACGTAGTTGGTTTCCTAACATTTTTTTAGGGATCTACATGGGTCGCATATTAAAAATTTATATTTATCAAGGCGTGGATTTCTAAAAAATATTTTTTAGGGACCTAGAAATGTCGTATTTTTAAGGACCCATCAAAGCATGGATCTTTATATAAATATTTGTTATAGAGGTACGATGGTGTGAATTTGAAAAAAAAAAACATTTTTTAAGGACTTTTCAAGGCGTTGGTTTTTAAAAAATATTTCTAAGGACCTATCAAGGCGTCGAGTTTTTAGAGAATATTATTTCAAGGCTCAATACATTTTTGGAAAAAAATGTATGGACTTATCAAATCAATCAAATCAGAAATTTTTTTTTATAAACATGTTAGCATCCCATAATGCTTGGATTATCCACACAAGGCGGGGATTTTTTTTAAAGAAATGTAATTTTCCTGGATCCATACAAGGTTCTTGGTAAACATTTTTATTATCGTATAGGGTATCAATTGATCAGCTTAGCCAGTAGTTTTTGCTAACTAATAGTTGGTTCTTCCCCTCTATATTAGGCCCTTTTTCATTAACATAAAACATAACCCCGTAATGTGTCATGTCATAGTTCATTACCTTATTAACATAACATTGAATCAAGTTTTTTTCTATTCGAACTTTCCTTGTACGAAAACCAGATCAACTTAAAAACTAGAAAGAAGATTACTTTGTTATTTATTTCTATTTTTGTGTAAGGCCTTAAGATTAATGTCTGGCCATTAATTTGATATATTTCAAAAATTGTACCGACAAAAAAATCTAGCTGACAAATTCCCAATCTTAGTCAGGGTCTTTCTTCTTCTTTGATATTCATAGAGCTAAGCTAAGAAACCGGTCCAATTAACCGAACAAAACACGCACATGTTCTTGTTAAATGAAATTTGATACGACAACTAAAATTAGTTTAGATTTCGAATATTTTGAAATCTAATAAATTGGGCTATTTTGTTATGTGGTCTAAAAAAATTTGGTTTAGTTCAGTTTTATTTTAAATAGATGGTGATGAGGGTATTAATGCGGGTGGCAGATAAATCAATTAATTTGTTAGAAATAAATATGTTTTTTTTTTTTGGAAAATAGTTCAGAAACCTTCAGATATTGGATTTAAATATAGATATTTGACATTGGTTCTTGCAAAGATATTTTAATTTTTAAATCAAGTCCTGTATTGGTTCTTGAAAAAATCGTTTTGAATTATCCAGACATAGAATCGGTCCTTGAACACGTATGTTTTTACAATATTCTTTTTTAACCATTATTCTAATGGTTGCTGAGAAAAAAGTATGGGCCTATACAACGAATTGGTCCTATATCGATAATATTTGCAAATTTCATCTATTGGTGCCTTAAAATACCATATTACAGCCAAAAAATCTTCATGAAGATCTATCCAAAGAATAAAAACGATAAAATACAAAAGACTTAAGACACAAACTTGTAATGAAAAAAAATCAAAACAACTGGGAAATTATTTTAACTTTCTTTTATTTTTAATGTGAATATCCAAATTAAAAATTCAGTAAAGAATTTTACTTCCGTTAGTTTGTGTATTCGTAATCCCTTTCCCTCGTCACTTAATAATTCCTCAAACAAGCACTGTTTATTCAACAAAAGACTTAAGAAACAAACTTTGTTTTTCTATTATAAACATTCATTCAACAAAAGACTTAAGACACAAACATTGTTTTTCTATTATAAACATTCATCCAATTCATTTCCAATCTGTTTGCTGTGTTTTATTAACTTTCCGATGTAAAGAAACAACAACAACTACTCTAAACTAAACCTTCCCTAATAAAGATAAACTAAAATAAATTAATCTTTAAACCAGATTTGTCTCATTAATTATAATTATTTAGATTGTCTTCCTCTACTCGTGGCACATAACATTTCCGAAATTGAAAACCATACTAAAATTTGAGTAGCACAAGAATACAAACGAAATAAAGATGGAATAAAGAAAATGAAATGACAAACACATTTTTGGTGGATATTGTTTGGGTGTGTTTGCTGGTGACTGTGCTGGAAGCCTTTAATCTCATCTATGCTATTGAATGTTGTATCCAGTTTAAATTGAAATTAATAACAATTATTAATAACTGTCATGTAGGCAATAAAACAAATCATTTTTAGTTTTTTATTCAATAATAAAAATATAATAAAACCAGTGAGCGGAGCAGTATAGTCGGACGGGGCCGACCATATGATACCCTACACAACTTCCACGAAAATCTAACTTTCTGTGGTACTACATTCTGAGCTTGGGCAATACTTCGCCATATTTGCACCATCTTGACGACTACAGGTCAGATTCAGATTTCTTTCACCGTGGGTTGTGTTGTGATGTTTGGCTTTCAATTGTGGCCCAAAGATCGACTCGAAAAAACACAAAAATTAAGTTTTCGTTCGAAAATTATAGGCGTTGTCCTTGACCATACCTGGATCCTCAAGGAAAATTTCAAAGCGATCAGCGCTATATTTCCGCCTTCTAGTGTGGTAATAGGTTACTAAATAATATATGAATATGTAAGCACCAGTAAATATTTAAGTTTAACTCCCACATCTGAGTACGTACTACCATATAATTGGTATCAATTATATATATCCTCTTGGATATACAATCAACTTCTCGGGTCTATGTCCTTCAGGGGCAAATATATACGCCATAAAATACAAATTTTGTAATTTTTCACACAAAAGTCAGGGTCCATTTGACCCGCTAAATATTGACCGATCCTTATCAAAACAGGTATGCTTATTCTTTGGCCCAATCCCCTTCTCCATGCAAAATTTCGCGACGTTCGGGCCATAATTGCGGCCTCTGGAGCGACCAGAAAAACCGACAAAAATTTAGTATTTGGTTCATTTCATCCCCTAAATATTACCCGATCTTTCCCAAAAACAATAGGGGTCTTCATTAGCCAGAACCCATCCTACATGCAAAATTTCGTGAAGAATGGTCCATAACTGTGGCCTGTATCGTGTTTACAAATTATAATGGACAGACGGACGGACGGACACACATGTTTAGATCGACTCAGCTAGTCGAGATATGACGATCGGTATACTTAAAGGTGGGTCTAGGACCAATATTTCGCGGCGTTACAAACTTTTGGGGCTGCACAAAGCTATAATACCCTGACAACATAGTTGTGTAGGGTATAATAACAAAAATTATAAAATGAATAGTTTTAGAGAGGAGTGATTCAACATGGATACTAAAATAGTTTTAAGGGGGAAATAATATGTTATATTGATAACCCTTCTATAGAATGAACTAAGATATAAATTGACATTTTTCCACCTGTGTCTTTTGTAAGCAGTCGGGAGAAATAAAGAGATGGACTATATCGGTATATTTTGTAGTACAACGGTATCAACAAATTTTTAGGAATTTTGAACTTCTTTGGAATTTTTTTAAAGTGTATTGTAATATTCGAAATTTGAAAGAAGATCTTTGAACAAATTTACCAATTGTTGTATAGCCCAGCACAACATTATTACAGCGAAACACACCGCGAAATCCTACGGAGTTCAAATAAAGAAGCTGTCTGAATAGTTAGCACTTTCGGAGAAGGTACGAGAAAGTGCAGAGGCCGAACATGATAGTTTGGCCGGACTAATGCTCGTCAATACCAGTAAGGAGGGGAAAATGGACGATGGTGAGGCTGATGCGAAACCTGTTATGGAACAGGGTCCGGCTGGGAAGATGAAGCCGGCGAACAAGGAGCAGGTCCATAAAGGAAGACTTGCTGGGAACTGTAATGTCATCCTCTTTTCAAAATATATAGTTTATCGAACTCTGCTACCCTACACGGCGATGTTGGGAGTGTGTTAAAACTTTTTGTGTGATCCCAAGCATATGTAGAAATATTGGCCCTAGACCCAGCTTTTAGTATATCGATGGTCATATCTCGACTATCTGGCTCCATCTAGACATGTGTGCTCGTCCGTCAGTCTGTCCACTTTTAATTTGTAAACACAGTACAGGCTGCACTTATGGCGTATATATTTAATGCTGAAGAATGTAGATCCGAGGAGTTGATAGTATATGCAAGAGGAGTAGTTGTATGTGGGAGTTATATTTAAATATTTGCAGATGCCTACATATTCTGATATTATTAGTAACCCACTAGGTTCGAATGATATAAGCAATCATTTTCAACAAAACTCTCTTCGAGTTATCATCGATATTTGTATACTTGTATATTTGTTCTCAGTAAAAACTTTTTCGTATAAACGAAATACGCTCTTCAGCTATTCTCTTGACAGAATATATACTTCGGTTCATCTTAAGATTGAAATTTTATTTGCCTGCTTGTGTTGCCTCAGAAATTCAAATTCATCTATGAATTTGTATCTACTCCGCCCTTCTCAATACTTAGTTTCTCTGAGGATTGGACACCTACTCCGGTGCCATAACGCTCCTTTATAGATTCAAGTCTTTATCCAGCCTTTAACTCTAAAAAAATAGTAATTCTTAAATCCACTATTTTTATATCCTTGAGCCATTTATTTTTCCATTTGCCACACCTCGATATATTTGTGGGCGGGGCCATATTCTGGAAAAAATTAAACTCATATCCAATTTTTTATACATATATTTCTATTTATCCTACAATTCTTAAATCGTATTGAAAATGGGATATGTCGGGTGATGTTTAGGTATAGGACTCCCTATAAAGGTATGGTATCATTTGTGGTATTTGAAGGTTCTAGACACATTTTCCAATCGAAGAGGTCAGTCATTTTGTATTCCTTGTGAAAAAAATTTTTGCGAGTAGTTTTTCTGAAGATTATTTTTCAGAGACCATCAAATCGTGTAGAATTTTTTAAAGATAATTTTTCAGATTTTTAAAATAAAATTTTCATGGGCATAAGCAAGGCGTTGATTTTTGTAAAAATATTTTAGGGGCCTACACAAAGCGTGTTTTTTAATAAAATAATTTAGTTGATCTACTTCGAATAAGATAGCTGTTCTTTCCTTAGAAATTATCTAACTTCTATGGATAGCATGCCTTCTCTAAAGTATGTATCGGTCTCCTTTAATAATAAATATTATTATGTTTATTTTAATACTGAAGAACATGTGCACCTCCCCAAGCCTTTTTTTGTATTTAGTTACATTAAATTTATTGACAATTAATTTAATCATATTAACAACAACAAAAAATCCCGCAACTGTAGTCACGCCTATCATTAGACAATGACTTTCCGACATTGTAAATATACATTTTTTTGCCCATAGACTTTATTGCAATGTCATGTGGAGATGAGTTAAAATAATTTTATGCAAATAATAGGTGAAATAGCTAGAAATAAAATAAACAACAATATTGAAAATAGTTTTCTGTTTAATATGCAAAAATGATCGATTTGTGTTACAATAGGGAGACCATAGGAAAAATATTACCAGAATATATAAAAAAAAAAAAATTAAAACAAGTGAAAAAGCGTTAAGTTCGGCCGGGCCGAACTTTAGGTACCCTCCACCATAGATATACTGACAGGTACTTGAAATGAAAATTTAGGGAACATACCAAAAAATGGACCTGTACCGACTTATCTACAAACCGATTATGTAAACAAAAATTTTTAATAGAAAATTATACCCTCAGCCTTATGGCTAATTAGTGTGTATACACTTTCACACGATGAAAATGTGCCTCATCGAAATATTGGTTCTAGACCCCACCCGTTTCAGAAAAATTTGATTTCATCCCATCTTATTATTTCTTCCAAACTTAGCGGGCTATAGTTCACATATAGTTCATTATCGAACCGTACGTTCTAGTTTTTTTTTATCTCGATATCCTTCGCAGGTGAAATGATTACAACAGAGTGTTAGCTAGAACCAAACCCAAAACGCGGAAAAATCAGATAATTATTTTAATATAAAAAATGGGGTTATATGGGGACTACCCCTAAAAGGGGTTGACTATTAATAATTTTTGGTAGGGAGATTTGTTACCATATACGGCTACAAAATACCAATTTTTAGGGAATTCGTTTGAAAAACGCGCTCAAGAACCTCAAAATACCGAAATTTTGGGGGTACCTATATATGGGGGCAACTAGAAAAAATTGACTTATATTTATAATTTTAGTAGAGATATTTGGTACCCAATAAGAAAGCAATATACCAAATTTCAGCGAATTCGGTTGAAAAACGCCCTCAAGAACCCCAAAATACCGAAATTTGAGGGTACCCTTATATGGGAACTACCAGAAAAAATGGACTTATATTTATAATTTTTATTGGAGATATTTGGTACCCAATAAGAATCCAATGTACCAAATTTCAGCGAATTCGGTTGAAAAACGCCCTCAAGAACCCCAAAATACCGAAATTTGGGGGTACCCTTATATGGGCTACCGGAAAAAATGGGCCGATATAAATAATTTTTTGTGGAGATATTTGGAACCTATTAAGAACTTAAAATACTAAATTACAGACAATTCGGTGGAAAAATACGATCAAAACCCCCTAAAATACTGAAAATTAGGAGGTACCGTTATATGGGGCTACCAGAAAAAGTGGACCTATATTTATATATTTTTTTTTGTGGAGACATTTAGTACCCAATAATAACTCAATGTACCAAATTTCAGCGTATTCGGTTGGAAAACTTGCTCAAGAAACCCAAAATACCGAAAATTGGGAGGTACTGTTATATGGGAGCTATGCCTAACGTGGATCGATATATCCCATCTTCGAACTTGACCTGCCTGCAGACAAAAGACAACCCTATGCAAAATTACAGCACCCTATCTCAATTCCTTCAGAAGATAGCGTGATTACAACAGACGGACGGAATTTTACCCTGATCAAGAATATATATACTTTATAGGGTCGGAAATGAATATTTCGATGAGTTACAAACGGAATGACAAAATTAATATACCCTCCATACTATGGTGGAGGGTATAAAAAAATATTGAAGATCTAAAATATGCCTGGATTTAGAAAAAAAATTTTTTTGAAGAACCAACATATATTAGGATTTTTTAAGGAACCAAAATCAATCGTCTAAAAAATCTTTTTTATGGCTGTAAAGGAAGTGAATGGATTTACAAAGTGCGAAATCCGAGTATTTTTTCAGGGATTATTAATAGACATAGATTAAAAAAAAAAAAAAAATTCAAGAGACGTATATTTTTTAAATGCTATTTTCGGGAACCGTCAATAGGCCTTTTTTTAGAATTGTTTCATTCATATATATTTTATTGACCTAAACATGGCATAGATTTTTCAAGGAATATTTTTAGGGACCTCTAAAAGGCCTCCATAAGTCGTGGCATTTTTATGGGATATTTTTAGGGACATCCGAGTTAAAAATCATCGCATTCTATTCATAAATGACTACACACCATTTCCTTTAGTACTCATGTTTGTTTCTTAAGTCTTTTTCCCCTAAAGCTTTCTTCACACGTCAAGTTCGTTTCTTAAGTCTTTTGTATCAATGTTATATTTTAACCAGAACAGTCGAGAATTTCTTAGATTTTATGTTTTATTCTAAAAAATATATCTCTAAATTTCTTCACTCTTTTCGACAACACCCTATATCGCTTCTATAAATCATGACTATTTTAATATTGGCGCCCATTTTTTTCATGAATAATAATTAACGCCACGAAACAAACTATTCTCCAAGTCTTTTAACTATATGTTGACTCCTATAAGTTTGTATGTATGTGGATATTCATTAAAAAATGTATTAATGTATGTACGTATGTATTTATTTGAGAGTTTATAGTTGTTGTCATTTGTTTTTTCTTAGGTTCAGAACACAACCCATAGATCTATGCTAAAAGCCAAAGCCTGTGTCCAAACCGCAAGTCTGGCACAAGCTTTGTGCCAAACACCAACAACATCAATAGAAGGCGTTGTTGTTTTTCTCTGAATTATTTAGCTCTGCTCTTTTGGCCAGGCAATAGGCAGGCTTTTTATTGTTTTTTTTTTTGTTTTTGCTATTTTAAAATTATTTTTTTTTCTCATCTTTATTTGCTCATAGTTGTTGTCTCCGAACAACTAAATGTTGGTCTTCAATTTATTTCTTAACTAAATTGTATTTATTTTTGTTGGTGTTGTTGTTATTGTTGTTCTATCTTATTTATTATTTACTATTCAGGTGTTGTAATGACGACGTGCCTGAAACATGCGAGTTGTTGTTTTTATTGTTTGTTAGTTACTGTCCCCAAGAAGAGCAAACAGTTTGTGATTTTGCTATTTTGTTGTCGTTCTTTCTACGATCTGCTATAGTGTCTTCTTCGTTTAAAGCCTCCTGTCTATCTAAAAACCCCCCTTGAGAATTGTTTTGTGCATTAATTATACTCTACTAAGCATGTGTGTGCGTCTTCGTTTAATAGTCGTTGAAGATTTTCTACCGACAGACAACGAAAAAAATGGCGTCTAATATTTGTCTCTACTCGGTTGGTGGGTGGTCTTCAATTTGACCGTGGCTTAGTTGTCCACTTGAATTGGCTGGCCGGCAAAAATTATGGACACGTCTATGCTGGAATTTATAATTCTCGTTGCTGATCGGTATGTGCGTACGTGTCATGTTCGGGGTGTAAATTTTATTATATTCACAATTGATATTTGACAGTAATTATAATTGAAGGTTTCATGGGTGATCTGATGGTGGGTGGAGGTGGGGGAACGGAGATGGGAGTGGGGATATTTAATACGTGAAACGGAAATGATTTATTAATAGGCGTAGATTTTTGAAGTATTTTTTTAGGGACCATCAGGCGTAGATTTTTTAAATAACTTTTTCAGGAACAACCAATAGGCGTAGATTTTTTAAATAATTTTTTTTTCATGGGAAATCAATAGGCCTAGATTTTTTAAAGAATATTTTTAAGAGCCTCCATAAGGCGTGATTTTTTTAAGGAAGAATTTTAGGTGACCTCCTCAAGGCGTATATTTTTTAAAGAAGATTTTTAAGGGACCTCCACAAGGCGTGGATTTTTTAAGAAGATTAGAAGTACAGGTCGCATTTATTATCCGATTTGGATGAAATTTGGCATAGGTCACTTATTTGACCCACGAACGAACCCTATTGAAATTGGGAAAAATCGGTTCAGATTTAGATATAGCTCCCATATAGATTTTCGTCCGATTTTTTGCAAATGGTGCACCAAATTCCCTATATATCTCTCGATTTGCACGAAATTTGGCACAGAGTACTGAATTAGGTCCAGAATGATGTGTGCCCAGATTCAAGAAAATCGGTTCTGATTTAGATATAACTCCCATATATATTTTCGTCCGATTTAGTGTAAATGGTGCACGAAATTTGGCACAGCGTAATAAATTTGGTATAGAATGATGTGTGTTAAGTTTCGTGAAAATCGGTTCAGATTTAGATATAGTTCCCATATATATTTTCGTCCGATTTTAGGTAAATGGTGCACCAAAATCTCTATA
Source organism: Musca vetustissima (assembly GCF_032173495.1). Lineage (NCBI taxonomy): Eukaryota > Metazoa > Arthropoda > Insecta > Diptera > Muscidae > Musca > Musca vetustissima. The sequence goes on along the minus strand of NW_026886822.1, from coordinate 24,901 downwards.
TATCTTTCGATTTGCACGAAATTTGGTATAGCCTACTAAATTAGGTCTAGAATTATGTGTGCTATGTTTCGTAAAAATCGGTTCAGATTTAGATATAGCTCCCATATATAGTTTCGCCCGATTTTAGGTAAATGGTGCACCAAATTTCCTATATATCTCTCGATTTGCACGAAATTTGGCACAGAGTACTGAATTAGGTCCAGAATGATGTGTGCCCAGATTCAAGAAAATCGGTTCTGATTTAGTTATAGCTCCCATATATAGTTTCGCCCGATTTTAGGTAAATGGTGCACCAAAGTCCCTATATATCTTTCGATTTGCTCGAAATTTGGTATAGCCTACTGAATTTGGTCTAGAATGATGTGTGCTATGTTTCGTAAAAATCGGTTCAGATTTAGATATAGCTGCCATATATAGTTTCGTCCGATTTAAAGTAAATGGGTCTCCAAAGTCCCTATATATCATTCGATTTGCACGAAATTTTGTATATCCTACTGAATTAGGTCTAGAATGATGTGTGCGAAATTTCGTGAAAATCGGTTCAGATTTAGATATAGCTCCCATATATAGTTTCGCCCGATTTTAGGTAAATGGTGTACCAAAGTCCCTATATATCTTTCGATTTGCACGAAATTTGGTATAGGCTACTGAATTAGGTCTAGAATGATGTGTGCTAAGTTTCGTAAAAATCGGTTCAGATTTAGATATAGCTCCCATATATAGTTTCGCGCGATTTTAGGTAAATGGTGCACCAATGTCGCTGAAAATCATTTGATTTGCACGAATTTTGGCATTTCATTTCATGTCATAATTCCTTCAAAAAGACGACGTCTTTTCGGATACATATGTAGAATATACCCAAAGTGGTGAAGGGTATCATATAGTCGGCCCCGTCCGACTTTTGAAATTTCCTTACTGGTTTTTCAAGAACCTAACATCTATCCATCCGTTGTCATTCACTGACTACTCTGAAAGTCCACATCAAAACAAAAGACTTAAGACATAAACGTTGCCTGAACTCCATACAAAACACCAGCAATTTTTATTCGAATAAAACTAACTGCCAAAACAGTAGCTAGAAATGTAAAAACTTGAACATTTTATGAAGAACTAGGAAAAATGTTTTAATTTTCCAACACAAAACACCTACAACGTGAAAAATAAAAACTTCCCATAAAAATTCATCTTTATTTCAAAGTAAACCATTTTCTTAAAAAAAAACTCTCTTAAAAGCAGAACGACACTATAAACTGACACGTTTATGTCATTTCAATGATACAAATCTGGCCAAGAAACTATGCAAAAAAAAATGTCAAGACCTTTCTTTAAATAGGAAATAGTTAAAAAAGGGGGGAGAAAAAAAAAACCGAACTAAAAATCATAGCAAAAACTGTCACGCTTTGTTCTCGTTTTGTTGCTTCTTCCTAAATCGTTTCGATTTTTGTTGTTGTTTCCTTTGTGAAAATTTAAACAATTTTTTATCTTTTTTTGCTTTTGTTGACTATTTACGGTTAACTGTTGAAGTGTTTTCATTTTTGTGGCCAAAATAAGACGACACCAAGCAAAACATCCAAAAGAGAAAAAAAAACGTTTGTCAATTTCCACCATCATCTCAACTGTCACCCAAAGGTGCCCATTAATGTTGAAGTCATGTTAAGCTGAGTTAAGGCATCCCCAACGAACCAACCAACCAACCGAAAAAACTGGCAATTCCATTTGAAATGGAATTTTTTTCTTGCCGATTCTATGCAAAGTGCAGTCAGTGCCTCAATAACTAAGGCAGTGACGATGATGGCATTGCTTGGAAGGATGATGCCATTGCCTCTTTATTTTCCAATTTTTTCGTCTGTTTTTTTTTTTTTTTTTTTTGCCAAATTCGTGGCATCATGGTGTGAACATTATCACTGGCAGCCAAGTATTTGCCAACGTTGAAGGTGGTGCTGTGGTGTTAGTGGTGGTGGTGGATGGCGTGGCTCTGTAGCCGGTGCAGATCATCATCCACATCCACATTACCAAATAGTGCTTTGTTTAACACCTGCTGTGTTAACATTACTTTAAATATTGCAAATAAGCGAAAAGGTTAAAAGATTTCCACTAAAACAAAAACAACAACAACAACTGCCGAAGAATATAAATGAAGCTGCAGAAAATAGCCTTTTGTCTGAACTTCCACTAGAGTAGTGGTGTAGCAAGCAGTATTGTAAAATTTTATGGATTTTTAGAATTTTGAGGCATGAGTAGAAAATTGCCTCTAAACAAAAAGAAGATAGAAAAAAAAACAGCTAAGCAAATCTATTTAAAAATAATGTGATTTCTAATAAATTTGATATCATCAATTAGGTGGAAAAGATGGGCATTTGTTCTATTCTTCTTCTTCATTGTGGTGGTGGTGGTGGGGACAATATTTTAAAATTTAATTAAAAACGGCTGAAACGTAATGAGAGGAAATGGTGATATACTCAGGATTTATATAGAAGGTCATTTGGAATTTATTTTTATTTTTAAAATAATGACAAATATTTGAAAAATAAATCCTTCCATTAGCCCCCGACATTCTACCACCTTGGCAATCAACCTCGGATGGGATATAGCGCGACCCAGCGGAAAATAGCAACAATAAGATTAGCTAGGACTGTAACCACTGAACAAAATTCAAGAATGCATTGTTTCCAGGCATTGATAGATGTCAGCTCCATCACATAGGAAAGGCTACAGGAATCGAATCATATATTTAGCTGGAATTACAAAAGAAAACAATGACTGACGAAACTGACAATAGGATCGAATATCGAGGAAATCGATTAAGATGCCGATGCTTTCAAGGATTTCTTTTCTCATATCTGAAACAAACACTTCTAGAAGGCCTCAAGAATATTTTTCATATAAAAAGTGTCCTCTTAAACACAAAATAAGAATGACAGGAGATATCGACATCCAGAGGAAAATGGGAATTCTAAATGAGAAAGCGCCCCACCACTGTACAAAATTTAAGGATGACATTTAACGCTCAGGTGATTTTCTTTTAAGAAAACCTTCCCCATACCGTATGTCAAAAAAAAAAAAAAAATTCTCGGAAGCAGTTGTCCTGTTAAACAAAAAAATAATCCTCAGATCCTGAGATAAGAATGGTTTCTGCAAAATAACCCTTAGAGATTAGGCAATTTTTTCTAAAGGAAAACATCGTTTAGTGCTGAGGAACGATTTTTGTCTATTAAAAAAAAAATCGCCAGGGGAGGATTTTCTAAAAATATGCTTTTAAGGGAAAAAACCTTCTGGATTTGAGGGCCAATTTCTATATAAAGACAAAATTGCCAAAGGCGACTAGCCGACGAGTTGAGTCGATCTAGATATGTGCGTCCGTCTATGCTATGTGCATGTCATTGTTGCCTCTTTCTCCAACCTATCCTAACTTTAATTTCATTCGAGCAAATTTAGAGCCGTCTGCGTAGCATGGGAAATTTTATGGAAACGATTTATTGCAAAATTGATACACTCTATTCGGTACACCGCGTTGTTAAAAATATAATCTATATATGAGAGCTACATCTAACTCTGAACCGGTTTTCACGAAAACGAATACACATCTTTCTTGACTTAATTCAGTACGCTATGGCAAATTTTGTGTAAATCGAAGGATATATATAGGGACCTTGGTACACCATTTAAATCGGATGAAAATATATATTGGAGCTATATCCAAATCTGAACCGATTTTCACGAAACTTAACACACATCATTCTAGACCTAATTCATTACGCTGTACCAAATTTCGTGCAAATCGAAAGATATATAGGGACATTGGTACACCATTTACCTTAAATCGGACGAAAATATATATGGGAGCTATATCCAAATCTGAACCGATTTTCTCTAAACTTGGCACACATCATTCTAGACCTAATTCATTACGCTGTGCCAAATTTCGTGCAAATCGAAAGATATATAGGGACTTTAGTGGGCTATTTACATAAAATCGGGCGAAGCTATATATGGGACATATATCCGATTTTCACGAAACTTTGCACACATCATTTTAGACCTTATTCATTACGCTGTGCCAAATTTCGTGCAAATCGAAAGATATAAAAAGGACTTTGGTACACCATTTACCTTAAATCGGACGAAAATGTATATGGGAGCTATATCTAAATCTGATCCGATTTTCCCAGCCGTATAAAAATTCACGACTTATGTTTTTGCCGGAAAATATTCTTGAAAAATTCTACTCCTTATCTACATAGGTAATTGAAAAATGTTCTTTAAAAAACACTCCTTCTTCAGATCCTTGAAAAATATCCTTTAAAATATCTATGTCTTCTGTAGATCTCTGATGCCTTTTAATTTTCGTAATAAATATTTTTTATTTCTATATCAAAAATATTTTTCCCATCTTAAATATTTTAGTGCAACCTTTCCTAGTCGTCGTCTCCTCTTCTGAATCATCATCAATCCCATAAATATGTCGTCTGTAAGATTAGTTATGTTTTCAAAACAACTCATTGAAATGTTGGTCGGATTTTTTTTTCTTATTGAAATCCCCAACTACAAAAAAAAATCTAAGCAATTGAAAACATTTTGAAGCCTTTAGGCAATTGCACGCCTTTGTTTATAAGATATTCTCATTTTTTTTTTTCTTCAAAGTTATGATTTCAATTTAAATGATTTTCAGACTATTAAATAGAAAACCGAACAGAAAAAAACACAAATCTGCCAAACTGATGGACTGACGTTTATGGCATTAACAGAATAAAAAAAAAAATACCAACAACTAATGATCATCTCCCAGTACAACAACATCCGACCAAAAGAGATCAGCACTGCAAAGTCTTTGTCCTCATCATCATTCAACCTCATCATTTTAGGTAAATAATTTTCACGACATTGCCTCATATTTCCATGATGTAGAACTTCTTGCCCCCCTTTCAGGGGCATCTTTGGATCGATCCCCTTTTAAATCCAAGTTTTTTGTCTTTATGTCTCGTTACAAATATTCTCATGACCTGCCAATCCAATTGAACATTGTTTACTGCTCTCAAGAGCATATTTCTTCAACATGGCTAAGACGATGTTTTTGTTGCTGCGGATACTTTAACAAAAGATTTGTTGAGCCATGGCTAAGCAATTGTTGTTGCTGTTTGCCAAGGAGCCACCACTGCCTCCGCCAAAGCTGCGGCAGCATCGTGGTCCAAGACTTTGTTGCCAATGTTAACATAAATTCACACCTCTGGTCATAACGACGACACCATGTTATAACACAAGTCACCAATGGATCGGTTGTTGCTGCTGCTGCTCTGGTTGATGACGCTTCAAAGAAATCGATCAAACGTCAAAGCAATGAGCACCACCACTCGAACCCAACAACAATCACAAGAACAACAAACGGACAAGTCAACCCATTCTGTCCAAAAACAGATCGCTCAGGTTCGTCAAAACACTTTAAAGAAGTATGGCCTCGGGGTAATGGTTGTCTGGTTTGGTTACGATTTTTGGCCACCACTAAATGGTGGTGGCAGATATTTTTTTTCCATTTGAGAGCTGTATTTATGCAAAAAAGTATCTCCATAGAAGTACTGGAAAATATTCCGATCAAAGAAAAAAAAAACATTTCCCAAAGTCTCATTCTTGCTGACTAGCTGGAAAATTGTCGAACTCTTGAAGCTGTGGTGTGGTGGTAAATACTGAACAGAAAAAAATATCAAAAAATTGCCATCTTGATTTATGACTTCATGACCAAACAATCACACACTCTGGCTGACATACACAACACCAATTTTTTTTGCCGGGTCCATACGATTCTCCAGTTCAGTTCATTTGGTTTGACTTGTAGATTTGAAATTTTGCTACGGTTTTCCAAACAATTTCCTTTTTTTGTTTCGTTTGACTGTCCATTCAGTTTTGCTGGCTGGTTATGGTCGCACATGCTTAGCCACCAATCAGTGTCGCTTTGTGCAAACGTCACTCATTCTTTTGGTAATAAAGAAGAAGAAGAGGAAAAAACAGCGAGAAGAATATAGGCTACAATTGCCAGGAAAGCAGATCGATTTGGGAAATCCATGTTTAAAAATAAGCAAAAAACTATCTGTGGTTAAATATAAAAAATACGAGGGGAGGGTGGAAAGAAATTTATCGGGGTCTGAGGACATGGGTTTTTTCCTCTAAAGAAAAACCAAACCTTTCAGAGGCCTGAGAACATTTTTTCTATAAAAATATAATTCTTAGAGGGTGAGGACAATTTTTTCTATAGAAAAAATCCTCTAAAGCTGAGGACAGACTTCTTATATAGAAAAGTGGAAAAAGCTTTTTTCAAAGAACCTAAACAAGGCGTGGATTTTTTAAAGAATATTTTTCTAAGGACCTAAACAAGTCGTGGATTTTTTAAAGAACATTTTTCTAAGGACCTAAACAAGGCGTGGATTTTTGCAAGAATATTTTTCTAAGGACCTAAACAAGGCGTGGATTTTTGCAAGAATATTTTTCTAAGGACCTAAACAAGGCGTGGATTTTTGCAAGAATATTTTTCTAAGGACCAAAACAAGGCGTGGATTTTTTCAAGAATATTTTTATAAGGACCAAAACAAGGCGTGGATTTTTTCAAGAATATTTTTCTAAGGACCAAAACAAGGCGTGGATTTTTTTCAAGAATATTTTTCTAAGGACCTAAACAAGGCGTGGATTTTTTTCAAGAATATTTTTCTAAGGACCTAAACAAGGCGTGGATTTTTTCAAGAATATTTTTCTAAGGACCTAATAATGTCTCACTGAGGGTGTCAGTAATTTTTTCAATAGAAAAAATACTACAGAGGGTCTCAGGAATTTTCCTAAAAAAAGTTTTCCTAAGGGTCTCAGGATTTTTTTCTACAGAAAACATCTTCCGAGGCCCTCAGGACATTTTTCTATAGAAAAAGTCGTCCTGAGTGTCTCAGGACATTTTTTCTATAAAAAATTTTCCTGAGGGTCTCAGGACATTTTTTCTATAAAAAAGTCTTCCTGAGGTCCCCAGGACCTCAGGAACTTGTCCTGAGGCTCTGAGGAATATTTTCTATAGAAAAAACTTGTCCTGAGGGTCTCAGGAATTTTTTTCTATAGAAAAAACTTGTACTGAGGGTCTCAGGAATTTTTTTCTATTGAAAAAACTTGTCCTGAGGGTCTCAGAAATCTTTTTCTATAGAAAAAACTTGTCCTGAGGGTCTCAGGAACTTTCTTCTAAAAAAACTTGTCCTGAGGGTGTCAGAATTTTTTTCTATAGAAAAAAACTTGTCCTGAGGGTCTAAGGAACTTTTTTCTATGGAAAAAACTTAACCTGACTTTAACTTAACATTTTTCTATAGAAAAAACTTAACCTGAGTGTCTCAGGAATTTTTTTCTATAGAAAAAACTTAACCTGACGGTCTCAGGAATTTTTTTCTATAGAAAAAAACTTGTCCTGAGGCTCTCAGGAATTTTTTTCTATAGAAAAAAACTTGTCCTGAGGGTCTCAGGAATGTTTTTCTATAGAAAAAACTTGTCCTGAGGGTCTCAGGAATTTTTTCTATAGAAAAAACTTGTCCTGAGGGTCTCAGGAATTTTTTCCTATAGAAAAAACTTAACCTGACGGGTCTCAGGAATTTTTTTCTATAGAAAAAAACTTGTCCTGAGGGTATCAGGAATTTTTTTCTATAGAAAAAAATTGTCTGAAGCTCTCAGGAATTTTTTTTCTATAGAAAATACTTAACCTGAGGGTCTCAGGAATTTTTTTTTCTATAGAAAAAAACTTGACCTGAGGATCTCGCGAATTTTTTTCTATAGAAAAAAGTCCTCCTGAGGGTCTCAGGAATTTTTTTCTATGGAAAAAACTTATCCTGAGGGTCTCAGGAATTTTTTTCTATGGAACAAACTTAACCTGAGGGTCTCAAGAATTTTTTTCTATAGAAAAAACTTAACCTGAGGGTCTCAGGAATTTTTTTCTATAGAAAAAACTTAACCTGAGGGTCTCAGGAATTTTTTTCTATAGAAAAAACTTAACCTGAGGGTCTCAGGAATTTTTTTCTATAGAAAAAACTTAACCTGAGGGTCTCAGGAATTTTTTTCTATAGAAAAAACTTAACCTGAGGGTCTCAGGAATTTTTTTCTATAGAAAAAACTTAACCTGAGGGTCTCAGGAATTTTTTTCTATAGAAAAAACTTAACCTGAGGGTCTCAGGAATTTTTTTCTATAGAAAAAACTTAACCTGAGGGTCTCAGGAATTTTTTTCTATAGAAAAAACTTCGCCTGAGGGTCTCAGGAATTTTTTTCTATAGAAAAAACTTCGCCTGAGGGTCTCAGGAATTTTTTTCTATAGAAAAAACTTCGCCTGAGGGTCTCAGGAATTTTTTTCTATAGAAAAAACTTCGCCTGAGGGTCTCAGGAATTTTTTTCTATAGAAAAAACTTCGCCTGAGGGTCTCAGGAATTTTTTTCTATAGAAAAAACTTCGCCTGAGGGTCTCAGGAATTTTTTTCTATAGAAAAAACTTGACCTGAGGGTCTCAGGAATTTTTTTCTATAGAAAAAAGTCATCCTGAGGGTCTCAGGAATTTTTTCTATAGAAAAAAGTCATCCTGAGGGTCTCAGGAATTTTTTCTATAGAAAAAACTTAACCTGAGGGTCTCAGGAATTTTTTTTCTATAGAAACAACTTGTCCTGGGGGCCTCAGGAATTTTTTTCTATAGAAAAAACTTAACCTGAGGGTCTCAGGAATTTTTTTCTATAGAAAAAATTTAACCTGAGGGTCTCAGGAATTTTTTTCTATAGAAAAAACTTAACCTGAGGGTCTCAGGAATTTTTTTCTATAGAAAAAACTTAACCTGAGGGACTCAGGAATTTTTTTCTATAGAAAAAACTTAACCTGAGGGTCTCAGGAATTTTTTTCTATAGAAAAAACTTAACCTGAGGGTCTAAGGAATTTTTTTCTATAGAAAAAACTTAACCTGAGGGTCTCAGGAATTTTTTTCTATAGAAAAAACTTAACCTGAGGGTCTCAGGAATTTTTTTCTATAGAAAAAAATTAACCTGAGGGACTTGTCCTGAGGGTCTCAGGAATTTTTTTCTATAGAAAAAACTTGTCCTGAGGGTCTCAGGAATTTTTTTCTATAGAAAAAACTTGTCCTGAGGGTCTCAGGAATTTTTTTCTATAGAAAAAACTTGTCCTGAGGGTCTCAGGAATTTTTTTCTATAGAAAAAACTTAACCTGAGGGTCTCAGGAATTTTTTTCTATAGAAAAAACTTGACCTGAGGGTCTCGCGAATTTTTTTCTATGGAAAAAACTTGGCCTGAGGGTCTCACGAATTTTTTTCTATAGAAAAAACTTAACCTGAGGGTCTCAGGAATTTTTTTCTATAGAAAAAACTTAACCTGAGGGTCTCAGGAATTTTTTTCTACAGAAAAAACTTAACTTGAGGGTCTCAGGAATTTTTTCCTATAGAAAAAACTTGTCCTGAGGGTCTCAGAAATTTTTTTCTAGAGAAAAAACGTATCCTGAGGGTCTCTGGAATTTTTTTCTATAGAAAAAACTGGTCCTGAGGGTCTCAGAAACTTTTTTCTATAGAAAAAACTTGTCCTGAGGTCCTCAGGAATTTTTTCCCATAGAAAAAACTTGTCCTGAGGGTCTCAGGAATTTTTTTCTATAGAAAAAACTTGTCCTGAGGGTCTCAGGGATTTTTTTCTATAGAAAAAACTTGTCCTGATGGTCTCAGGAATTTTTTCTATAGTCTTACAGATATGCTCAGTAGAATTTTTTTTATAGAAAAAATTACTGCAATTTTTCTTTACATTTTCCCGTTACCCTCCTATTTTTTTCCCCAAATATGTTTCAGTTTCGTTTGGCATCAATCCGCATTGTCTGAGAATTGTGTTAAATTGGTACCAAGAGGTCTGGCTGATCTAGATTAAAGACTTAAGCACAAAATCCCCCCAGTAAATCAGCAAAAAAAAACAGGCAGTCTTTTACAATTTCAAAACATTAACTAAGCAAAGGTTTGTGAACCACCAACCGAACGACGGACCAGTCAACCAGCAGAAGCCGGAGCAGTGGCATCAGTAACAGGCAAAACATAAAATCACAAAACTTAAATTGACAATCATTTGAATTATTATTGTTGCCAGTAGGAAGCTCAGCTGAAAAAAAAATGAAAAACAAAAAACGACAACGAAAAGTAGATAAAGAGGGAACCGAGAAAAAGGATAAAAATTGAAAACTGAAAAAAAAACAGAAATAATACACCGTGGTGGCAGTGGCAATAAGCAGGGCAATCTTTTGCTGCAACACATCAAACAAGAAAACCATCAGCATCAAAACATTTACCCAAAATAGTTGTAAACCAACCTTCCTCCGATTTGGCCAAAAACAACAACATCAAGAAAACCTGGCAATTTTTTGTCGTTTGAAGAAAAAATATTTTTTTTTTAGTTTTTTTGTCTAAGTGAAAATGAGTAACAAAATTCTCACCATTATTGTTTTTGTTGTTTATAAATGGTTTATGGTTCGCTAGGTTCGCCAGCCAGCCAGCCTGCTTGGGCCTAAGTGACTGGTTAGAGTTTAGTTTTTATTTTTTGGGGGCATTTTGGTAAAGTGAAATAAATGGCCAACGATTGTGTTTATTTAGTTGGCTATGATTTTTGCTGTTATTGTTGTTGGTTTCCATGGCTTGACAAAAACAATACCAAACATTTTTTTCCTCTAAAAGCTTCTGATCTTATTGTTGGCAACGATTTTTTGTTTTAGTTATTATTACTGTTGTTTTTGTTGTTGTTGTAACAGCGAAAAGCAAGAAAATCGTGAGATTCTTTAATGGAATTGGTTCGTGAAGAAGTGTTGATGAGGTCGATGATGTGAATGATGATGACGACTGACTTGGCAACTTGCCTAGCAATGACGACCCCATGAGCGGCTGATGATTATTGCTGCTAGGAGGACACAACATATTTTTCTTTTCATTTGTTGGAGTTGTAGTTTTTTTGGTGGGTTCCTTTTTTGTTATTGTTTTTTTTTCATTCTTTGTGAGCATGGCTTGTTACATATGGTTTTACCAGCAGGCATGATACTAATATAGATGGCTGCACCAGAGATTACTTCCTGAACGGAGAACCAGCGTTGGGCTTTTTTCACAGCAATTAAGCTCGCCGTGGTAATTGCCAAGGCAATCAAAAACACTTAATAAAGTAATTACAAAGTGAAGAAGAAATTAACAAACATTGTTTTCAAAAAGAAATTAATTTATTTGAACAAAATCAAGTTTCTTTCTTCAGTCTTTTGTTTCTAAGGGTAATGAAAATAAACTTTTTTTATAGAGGAAAAAAATCATTGACAAATATTCTAGGGACTTGCTGAGCCGAAAATTGTAAAGAATATTTTCTGATGAGCTACAGAAGGCGTGGAGTTTTTAAAAAAGTATTTTCTAAGAAGCTACAGAAGGCGTGGATTTTTTGAAGAATATTTTTCTATGGAGCTGCAGAAGGCGTGGATTTTTAAATACTATATGATTTCTAAAGAATATTTTTTTTTAAGGTCCTGCTAAGGCGTGGATTTCTAAAGAATATTTTTTGGGAGGTCCTGCTAAGGCGTGGATTTCTAAAGAATATTTTTTGGGAGGTCCTGCTAAGGCGTGGATTTCTAAAGAATATTTTTTGGGAGCAACAGGAATAAGGCGTGGATTTCTAAAGAATATTTTCTAAAGGGCGTGGATTTATAAAGAATATTTTTCAAGGGCCAACTGAGGCGTGGATTTACTAAAGAATATTTTTCAAGGGCCAACTGAGGCGTGATTTTATTAAAGAATATTTTTTTTTTTTATAGGAAAAAATCAAGGGCCAACTGAGGCGTGGATTTTTTCTAAAGAATATTTTTTGAAAAAAATCGTACTGAGGTCCAGTATTTTTTCTAAGACCTGAGGTCCTGCTAAGGCGTGGATTTATAGATCTCGTGATATTTTTCAATAGAAAAAATCGACCTGAAAAAAAATCTTACGGAGGATATCAACAATTTCCTCTACAAAAAAAGTCGTATAGAGGGTCACATGTATAGAGGGTCACGAAATTTGTTTCTAAAGGAGTCTAAAGTCAGAGCTGAGAATATCTGAAAATCATTTTTTTCCCACAATTTATTTTAACAAAGTTATTCCCCAACAATTATGAATAGTTGGTCATGGAGTTTGTCAGCCACTTTAGTGCCGCCTTTCCATGAATTTACTTAGCCAAGCCAAACTAGAAAATAGAAAAATTATTCGCATAGTCAAGAATAACATTCGACATTCTTGAACTGTAGGAAGCAAAAAACAAAAAAAAAAAACTGCGAAGAAGATTTTCGGTGTAACCATAATGTGTTTCAACGAAGAAACACTCCAGCCGGAGAAAGCCGCAGTTCGAAAATCTATTGGCCATAACTAAAAAGAAAATCCTATTTCTGTGTTCAATGAATGACTGTGAATTTTAGTCGCATAACAAATGTGTTGGGCCTCGCATTTGCCTGCTGGCAGTCTTCGCCCAAGTCCCAGGCCCAGCTTCTTATGGTCATCATATGCTCAATGCTTTTGACCTACTGAGTGTGTACGGCTCAATGGGATGCTGTTTGAATCACGCGGAACGACGGCATAGAAATGAAAATGCTGTTTATTTCACTAAGCATAAAATATTCGTTGTCGTTTCTGTATTTTTCAGTTTTTTTCTCCACTTCGTAGTCATCTTTTTGTGGGGAAGGTTAAAAGGCGTTAAGAATTAAACACTTGTTATTATTACCTACTTCGCTGGCTTCTTGCCAGGCAAGCCAGAAGTTTTCCATCCTCTTCTGTTGCTGTTTTTTTTTTTTTAATTCCATGACTATCAAGGAGGTGTTGGCCTGTCCGATCAGGCTACATTTACAGGCAATGCTAACCGCAGATGACATTAATTTTATATGTTGTTGATAAATTCTAAAATATATTGCCATTGAAGAATTTTCCAGTTGGCTTTCTCACGCGGTAATACAATTAACATAACAGGTGTATAATGACAGGAGCATATTTGAATTAAGGAAATAGTATGTTTATGGAAAATATATTTTTTTTATACTCTGGAGGAAAAAATGCTGACAACGGTATACATTTTCTACAGAAAAAAAATCCTGAGACCCTCAGGTTAAGTTTTTTCTGTAGAAAAAAATTCTTGAGACGCTCAGGTTAAGTTTTTTCTATAGAAAAAAATTCCTGAGACCCTCAGGTTAAGTTTTTTCTATAGAAAAAAATTCCTGAGACCCTCAGGTTAAGTTTTTTCTATAGAAAAAAATTCCTGAGACCCTTAGGTTAAGTTTTTTCTATAGAAAAAAATTCCTGAGACCCTCAGGTTAAGTTTTTTCTATAGGAAAAATTCCTGAGACCCTCAGGTTAAGTTTTTTCTATAGAAAAAATTCCTGAAACCCTCAGGCGAAGTTTTTTCTATAGAAAAAAATTCCTGAGACCCTCAGGCGAAGTTTTTTCTATAGAAAAAAATTCCTGAGACCCTCAGGCGAAGTTTTTTCTATAGAAAAAAATTCCTGAGACCCTCAGGCGAAGTTTTTTCTATAGAAAAAAATTCCTGAGACACTCAGGCGAAGTTTTTTCTATAGAAAAAATTCCTGATACCCTCAGGTTAAGTTTTTTTCTATAGAAAAAAAATTCCTGAGACCCTCAGGTTAAGTTTTTTCTATAGAAAAAAATTCCTGAGACCCTCAGGTTAAGTTTTTTCTATAGAAAAAAATTCCTGAGACCCTCAGGTTAAGTTTTTTCTATAGAAAAAAATTCCTGAGACCCTCAGGTTAAGTTTTTTCTATAGAAAAAAATTCCTGAGACCCTCAGGTTAAGTGAAGTTTTTTTATAGAAAGTTTTTTCTATAGAAAAAAATTCCTGAGACCCTCAGGTTAAGTTTTTTCTACAGAAAAAAATTCCTGAGACCCTCAGGTTAAGTTTTTTCTATAGAAAAAAGTTACTGAGACCATCAGGTCGATTTTTTCTATAGAAAAAAGTTACTGAGACCATCAGGTCGATTTTTTTCTATAGAAAAAAGTTACTGAGACCATCAGGTCGATTTTTTCTATAGAAAAAAGTTACTGAGACCATCAGGTCGATTTTTTCTATAGAAAAAAGTTACTGAGACCATCAGGTCAATTTTTTCTATAGAAAAAAGTTACTGAGACCCTCAGGTTGATTTTTTTATAGAAAACAATTACTGAGACCCTCAGGAAGTCTCTTCTCCTTCCGAAAAACAGTAGCTATTGTTGACCGAAGTGTAGACCCTTAACATATCAACAGTGCCACTTGTTGGCCTCTAAACAACAGTTAGCAAATATGCAAACAAAAGGTAAACATTTCAAGCCGTCGTTGGGTCTCCACTTCCCTGCAGTTCTTTGGCAATTAAAAAAATATGTCTGCAAATTTTCACTAACCATATAGCAAAGTTTTATTGTTGTTGAGGAGTTTTTCTTCTCCTGTTCATGATTTGTTTTCAAAAATATGCGGTTTGTAAATTGCATTCTGCTGCCACCGTTGAGGAGGGCTCTCCCCTCCTCCTCTCCGGATATTTGTTTAGGCCTAGACCTGACGGACATAAAACTAGGTGCCACATTAGATATTGACAAATTCTTTTGGCCTGTAGAGTAGTTTTTATTTTTGTTTAACGGTTTTCCAGTCATAAAAATCCCGGCTAACTGAAATCCAGCCATGGTGAAAAGTTTTGCGGCCAATGATGCGTTCGTTCGTTGATGGCTTTCAACGGTTGGGAGTCGTCGTCACCAATTGTCAGCATTAACATAACCCTGCTGATTGCTAATGGTGATCGTGGTGGTGATGGCGATGGCGGCGATGGTGGTCGTGTTAACGCAAAAATACCTTGCAGACGCCACCTACTTTCCCAATCCTCCACAATGGCCACAATTTTTTCCTAGCAAAATTGAAAATACAAATCTGTTTTTACAACATTTGCATTTCTGGGCTTCTACACACACATATTTTTTCCACAATTTTAATTATGCAAAAAACCAACAACAACAGCAGAAACAAAATCTACAACCTCCTTATTTATGACGCTCATAAAATATTGGCAACTAAATTGCTATTTGGGAAATTTTTTATTTGATCTTAAATGGTACGGTACCCAGGCACAGTAGGTCCCAATAATAGTACCGCCTCAGGAAGAATTGATTTGGTTTTTGTTTTCTTTTTTTTTTTTTTTTTTGTTATAGCCAATATCAGTCATCAAGAGTCATTGGGAAAATCTACATCCCAGCAGTTGGCCTCATATTTTATATTTGAATTCCTTCACGTTCATAATTAGCTTTTGGTTGTTAAATTTCGGCTTTTAACTTCTTAATTAATAATTATGTTAATTTTTTCTATTTTTTTGGAAAACATGAATTTTTCAAATGACATTTTTATTAGAATTTTTATTAACTAATTTTTTCTTCTTTTTTGTTTTAGATGAACCAGCTGTGCAAAGTATGCGGCGAACCAGCGGCTGGTTTTCATTTTGGCGCCTTTACCTGTGAGGGTTGTAAGGTAAGTGCATAAAAAACAAAAGACTTAAGAAACGAACCTGTTCAAACAAATTACTGATTCCCTCATTATGATTTTTTTCTATAGAAAAAAATTCACTGAGACCCTCATTATGATTTTTTTCTATAGAAAAAAAAATTTACTGAGAACCTCATTATGATTTTTTTCTATAGAAAAAAAAAATTCACTGAGAACCTCAGTACGATTTTTTTCTATAGAAAAAAATTCACCGAGACACTCAGTATGATTTTTTTCTATAGAAAAAAAATCACCGAGACCCTCAGTATGATTTTTTTCTATAGAAAAAAATTCACCGAGACCCTCAGTATGATTTTTTTCTATAGAAAAAAATTCCGAAGACCCTCAGTTAGGATTTTTTTCTATAGAAAAAAATTTCATAAGAACCTCAGTAGGATTTTTTTCTATAGAAAAAAATTCACCGAACCTTAGTTCGAAGTTGTTTTCTATAGAAAAAAATTCACCGAGACCCTCAGTATGATTTTTTTCTATAGAAAAAAATTCACCGAGACCCTCAGTATGATTTTTTCTATAGAAAAAAATTCACTGAGACCCTCAGTACGATTTTTTCCGTAGAAAAAATGTTGAGACCCTCAGTACGATTTTTTATTTATAGTAAAAACTACTGAAACCCTCAGTACGATTTTTTATTTATAGAAAACATTACTGATACCCTCAGTAAGATATTGTTCTTTAGGACCTCATGATGAGGTTCTGAAACCCTCAGGAGGACTTTTTGCTTAGAAAAAATTCCTGGCAACCTCAGGAATAATGGAATTCCTCAATGTCTTCGAATTGGTGTGGTAAACATCATCTATTTTATTTAAATTCCTCATTTCTTTGATCCTCAATTGAATTTGCATTATGAGCAAGTTAAAATCAAGGTCACCTAAAATCAGATGCACCTAATGTTAATACCTTCCCATGAAAATTTGCCATTGTTGCATATTATTTTACGCATTTTTTGTCTAACAAAAAATTAACTTTGGCAAGTAAAAATTCTCACATTAATTTCCTAACAAAAAAATCCCCTCCAAAATTAAACCCCAACATGTGCGAAATCATCCGCCACCTTTCAGTAAATTGCAAAACAAAGAAATCAATGATTTTTTTTCTATTTGATTTCAAACTCATTAATGATAGACTAGGTCGAACAGTACCCCATCTTAATAGATATTGATTCAAAAATAAATCATATGACGATGGACAAAAAGCAACAACAAAAACTAAATCGATTTTTAATTAACCCAGCAAAACACACAAAACTGAATGGAGCAAAACGAAATTATAACCTATCAAATGATGGGAACAAAATTTGTGGACTATAGTTTTTTTTTTTTGAATGGTATCAAAAAGAAGCAACAATTGAAGTGAAATCTTTTATGCTAAAAAAAAAACAAACTTATTGAATATACCGAGGATGATCTTCATTGATTTTTAGCAATGAAAGAGAGAAAAAACTCCAACTAAAACTGCAGTCAATCAATATAAAATTACACACATATTAGATGAGTTGGCATAAAACGATGAGACACATTATCAAATAATCATGGCCCATTCAGTTGATAGATCGATCAATAGATTTTTATCGTTTTTGTTATTTTTTGCTAGGTTAGTTGGTCGATTCATACTTCACAAAACAAAGTTCAAAAGATAGTGAAGAAAATGAGACCAGAAAATCTTCATACCTGTGAGGAGGTTGTAACAATATTGATTTAGTTTTTCTAATAGAGAAAAAAGTACATAGTTTAACAATGAAGATCAAGGGGTATTCAATAGGGTTTTTGTAGTCATAAAAAGAAAAAAGTGAAGGCTTGTCTCTTGAAACCAGTCATTACAAGAAAATACCTTGTAAGGGCAAACTGATATTTTTCTGGCATTCAAATATTTTCTCATGATTTGGCAAAAAATATTCATATTTATGTCGGAATTGTGTAGCTATAGAAAGGAAAATGTTATTGAATTTTTATTCATGGACAATAATGTCAAAAATTAGTTACGCATATTTGTGCACTGAGCAATTTTTATACCCTTCACCACACTGTGGTACTGGGTATTATGTCTTTGTGCATATGTTTGTAAAAGGCAAAAATAATCGAGATAGACCCATGGTTCCTTTTGAGAATATGCATAGAATCACTTTCTGAGTCGATTTATGCATGTCCGTCCGTCCGCCCGTCTGTTGGTGTTAAATTGTAAACAAAATACAGGTCGCATTTATGATCCGAATTGGATGAAATTTGGCACAGCTCATTTGTTTGGCCCAAGGACGAACCCTATTGAAATTGGAACCCTATTGAAAATCGGTTCAGTTTTAGATATAGCTCCCATATATATCTTGGTCCGATTTAGGGTAAATTGTGTACCAAATTCCCTATATATCTTTCGATTTGCACGAAATTTGGCACAGCGTAATGAATAAGGGTTAGAATGATGTCTGCCAAGTTTCGTGAAAGTCGGTCCAGATTAAGATATAGCTCCCATATATATCTTCGTCCGATTTCAGATAAATTGTGTACCAAAGTCCCTATATATCTTTCGATTTGCAGGAAATTTGGCATAGCACACTGAATTTATTCTAGAATGATGTGTGAAAAGTTTCGTGAAAATCGGTTCAGATTTAGATATAGCCCCCATATATAGCTTCGCCCGATTTTAGGTAAATAGTCCACTAAAGTCCCTGGAAATCTTTTGATTTGCACGAATTTTGGCATAGCGTAATGAATTAAATCTGGTGGATGTGTGCGAAGTTTCGACACAATCTGTTCAGATTTCGATATAGCTCCCATATATATTTTCATCCGATTTTGGTGCACCAAAATCCCTATATATCTTTATTAGCACGGATTTTGGTATAGGGTACTGAATTAAGGCTAGAATGATGTTGCTAAGCTTCGTGAAAAGATCCATAGCTAGGTCGATTGATACAACGTACTGATGTAATATAAATTAGTCTCCGGCAAGTTTCCCTGAAATCGGTTCAGATATAGATATATGACAAAAACGCGTCGTCTGTTGGGATACATATGTAGAATATACCCAAAGTGGTGAAGGGTATCATATAGTCGGCCCAGTCCGACTTTACTACTTTCCTTACTGGTTTTTCTATAGAAAAAATCGTACTGAGAGTCCCAGAAAGGTTTTCTTAGAAAAAATCGTCCTGAGGGTCTCAGGATTTTTTTCTATAGAAAAACGTATTATCAGGAAAACGTATTCTATAGAAAAAATAATCCTGAGGGTTTCAGGAATTTTTTCTAGAGAAAAAAGGTAGTCCCTATAGTCTCAGATTTTTTTTCTATAGAAAAAAGTAGTCCTGATGGTCTCAGGATTTTTTTCCTTAAAAAAGGTAGTCCCGAGGTTCTAGGGAATTTTTTTTCTATAGAAAAATGTTGTCCTTAAGGTCTCAGGAATTTTTTTTTATAAAAAAAAAGTAATCCTCAGTTTCTAGGGATTTTTTTTCTATTAAAAAAGTGGTCCTGAGGGTCTCAGGAATTTTTGTCTATAGAAAAAAATCGTCCTGATGTATCAGAATTTGTTTTCTATAGAAAAAACAATTGTCTTGAGATTCTCATGAATTTTTTCAAGAAAAAAAAAAATCCCACCTGTTTTGTTAAAAAAATACCTCAAGAAAACTTGTTTCTGAGGGACATTGAAAAAAATCCTTATGTCTCTAAGGAAGATTTTTACTTTAGAAAATATATATATCTTGAAGTCAGAATAAGCCCTCTTTCCTCTGAAGAAGTATTTTATGTAGGGAAAAAGTACCCTGGTCGTTAGAACGATTTTTTTATATTAGTCAAAATTTTTGAGTTTTCCGAGGAATACTTTATTCCGATAGAAAATAATGCTCAGGACCCTAACAAAGACTATTTTCCATAGAAAAATCTTGAGTAACTCGATGAAGACTTAGCAAATATCAAATTGTACTTGAGTTACCACCATATAACCAAATGATGATCATCATCACCACATTGGTGTTGCTAATAACCATGATAATGTTGATTTTGCTGCAGCTAATAACGATGCAAAACAAGAAAAATAAATTTTATTTTAATTTCGAAAATAAACTATCTAACTTGCATACTCTTTGCTGTTCAAATCAAAAAGTCAAGGTCATTTTACATAAAAACCCATCTTCATACATCAACAAGTTGTTGGGTATATATTTGTTGCTTTGTTTCTTTAAAACCAAACAGATGTGGCCAAAAGACATTCAAATAGTGGCTTGGAACAGAATAACCCACCAACATCAACAGCAAATAACAAGTTCTTCTTGAAGGCAATAAGCAGTAGTTGAAAAAACTCATTGTCATTGTTTTGAATGTAACTAGAAGTTGAATAGAGAATCAAGAAGAAAAATAAATTAAGAAGGAGAAGAAGAAAATAAAATTGAAATTAGTATTTCAGGCAGTTTAAATGAGGAATTAAGTATTTTTAAAATGTAGCAGTGGGTAATACTCTACACTACACTTTTAATAGTATTTTTAATCTCAAGTCCAGAAGAATCTCTGGACTTCTAAAAAGCTTAAAGAATACCAGAATATAGCATCGAACTAAGGGTTATCGATTTAAAATTTCTAAAATGAAAAAAAATTCTAAAATGGAAAAAAAACCTCCAGAGCATTTATATTAATCAGAATATCTATAGATATGTAGTAGATCGGGATAGGCCCTAGAAATTTTAGCTTTACATAGGAAGTAGGTGAACATAAGGTCTTCAATATTACATAGAAAGGACTTTGAAAACTATAAGTTCCACATATCCTCTGCACTATCCCTCGACCTTCTTGAGTGCTTTATTTTCATTTGAGGTGGAATTTACTCTTTAAAACTTGAAGCCCATTTAACATTTTAAAATGATAATTCGATTTAATTTTTGTTTTTTTTTTTACCTGTGTAGAGAACGACAAAATCCCTGGCTAATCATTATGTAAATTTATGTAAATAGTAACACTTGTTAGCTTAACTAATTAGCAAAACGTTCTCCTGCTCACAGCTAGCATTCGAACAGCAGTGGAAGCTTAGCGAAGTGCGATTAAGAATAAATGCAGTTTATATTAATCTCATAGCTACAAAATGAAATCGAATCAACTGATAAATGACAGGGTTGCAATTTTTGAATTACGAAAACATTGAAAAATGTCAAACTTGTTTTCAAGGTTTGATATTTCTATATAAAGGTAGGAATTTACATCGAGACATAATTTTCCCAAATCTGTAACAAAAAAAAAAAAAAAAATCAAATCAAGAAAGATTTTTTTCTATAAAAAATATCAAATATTATTTTTCATATATTTATATTCGTTATTTTGAAAATGAAATAATGTAGAAGGGCAACCCTGGTCTCCAAGCATGTGTAGTTAAGTGCTAGAGCGAGAGAGAGAGTACTTTTAAATTTTGTGTAAATAATTGTAATTAATAATAATTACATTTTAACTCAGACTTAGGCCTTTTATTACTAAATGACGTACAATTGCAAAAATGAGATGTGGTCTAATGTGAAAACAAAAAGCTAAAACGCGAAAATTTTCTGCTACGCTATTTCATTCTCTCTCTCTGTCTCTGTAATTATAACAAAATTATACCTGACCTAAACTCTTTCCAAAAAAATTTTAAATGCCCAGCCTTTGAGGGGCTTTTAAATTGTAATTTACATTTATTTTTTCATGCTTTGCTAAAGCATAGCCATCAAAGAAAGTTTTAGTAAGTGGCAAATAATTAATAGCTAAATAAATTTAAGTAAGGTGTTCTTTTTTATAACAAACAATTTCTCTGTACAAAAAGCCTATAATTGAAGAATAAAATAACTGAGAACCTCACGAAGACTTTTTTCTACAGAAAAAAATTATGACACCTCTAGAAGTATTCATTTGCTCAAGCCTAAGTCTAACTCAGAACACCTTCCTGAGAGACATTAAGGTTTGTTTTTCTGTAGAAAAAGGGCCTTCCTGAGAGTCTTTAGAATTTTTTTTAAATCAAAAATTCTTACGGCAGGTCTCACTAAATTTTTTCTACAGAAAAAATTCCTACTGAGGTTCTCAGTGAATTTTTTTTATAGAAAAATCATACTGTATTTTTTTCTATAGAAAAATCTTACTGGGCGGCTCAGTATTTTTTTTTTTCTATAGGAAAAAGTCCGACTGAGGGTCTCAGTGAATTTTTTTATAGAAAAAAATTGTACTGAGGGTCTTAGTGAATTTTTTTCTATAGAAAAAATTTGTACTGAGGTTCTCAGTAAAAAAAAATACTGAGACCCTTCACCACACTGTGGTACAGAGTATTATGTCTTTGAGCATATGTTTGTAACAGGTAAAAATAATCGAGATAGACCTATGGTTCCTTTTGAGAATATGCATAGAATCACTTTCTGAGTCGATTTATGCATGTCCGTCCGTCTATCCGTCTGTCTGTCCATGTTAAATTGTAAACAAATTACAGGTCGCATTTATGATCCGAATTGGGTGAAATTTGGCACAGCTCATTTGTTTGGACCAAGGACGAACCCCACTGAAATTGGGAAAAATCGGTTCAGATTTAGATATAGCTCCCATATATATTTTCGTCCGATATAGGCACCAAAGTACCTATACATCTTTCGATTTGCACGAAATTTGGCATAAAGTACTGAATTGAGCCAAAAATGACGTCTGCCAAGTTTCATGAAAATCGGTCCAAATTTAGATATATCTCCCATATATAGTTTCCTCCGATTTAAGGTAAATGGTGCACCAAAGTCCCTATATATCTTTCGATTTGCACCAAATTTGGCAAAACGTACTAAATTGAGCCTAGAGTGATGTCTGTCAAGTTTCGAGAAAATAGGTCCAGATTTAGATATAGCTCCCATATATAGTTTCGTCCGATTTCATGTAAATGGTGCACCAAAGTATCTATTTATCCTTCGATTTCCACGAAATTTGGCGTAAAGTACTGAATTGAGCCTATAGTGATGTCTGTTAATTTTCGTGAAAATCGGTTCAGATTTAGATATAGCTCCCATATATAGTTTCCCTATATATCTTTCCATTTGCACGAAATTCGGCATAACTTAGTGAATTGAGCCTAAAATGACGTGATCCAAGTTTCATGAAAATCGGTTCAGATTTAGATATAGCTCCCATATATAGTTTCTTCCGATTTCATGTAAATGGTGCACCAAAGTCCATATATATCTTTCGATTTGCACCAAATTTTGCATAACGTACTGAATTGAGCCTAGAGTGATGTCTGTTAAGTTTCGTGAAAATCGGTTCAGATTTAGATATAGCTCCCATATATAGTTCCGCCCGATTTTAGGTAAATAGGCCACTGAATTCCCTGGAAATCTTTTCAATTGCACGAATTTTGGCATAGCGTACTGAATCAAGTCTAGAATGGTGTGTGCTAAGTTTCGTGAAAATCGGTTCAGATTTAGACATAGCTCCCATATATATTTTCATCCGATTTTAGGTAATTGGTGCACCAAAGTCTTTAAAATCATTTAATTTGCACGAAATTTGTAATAGCGTACTGAATTAATTCTGGACTGATGATGCTAAGCTTCGTGAAAAGATGCATAGCTAGGCCGATTGACACAACGTACGGAATTAATATATATATTAGTCTCTGGCAAGTTTCCTGAAATCGGTTCAGATATAGATATATAATAAAAACGCGACGGCTGTTTGGATTCATATGTACCCAAAGTGGTGAAGGGTATCATATAGTGGGCCCAGTCAGACTTTACTACTTTCCTTACTGGCTTTTTTAATCTTTATATTATTTTTCTTTTCGTTTTTTGTCTAATCGTCCTTTTAATTTTCTTTTTCTCTTTTCAGTCATTTTTCGGCCGTACCTACAACAACATATCCGCCATTGCGGGTTGTAAAAATAATGGGGATTGTGTGATTAACAAAAAGAATCGTACCGCCTGTAAAGCCTGTCGTCTACGTAAATGTCTGTTGGTGGGAATGTCAAAAAGTGGCTCCCGATATGGTCGAAGATCCAATTGGTTTAAAATCCACTGCCTATTACAAGAGCAGCAGACAAATAGTGGTGCGGCGGGACAAAACAACAGCGGAAATTCGAATAGTAATTTGGAACAATTGGCAAGACTGCATCAGATACATGCCCGTCAGACCTATCAGGATAAAACAAATCCCTGCATCAAATCAGCCATTAGTGGTGGAGGAGGTGTGTCGGGAACCGCTCTCAGTATACCAGTATCCAGCAGCCATAATAATAACAACAATAACGTCAATACTCTGGCGGGGAATGTGGGGAGTAACTTGAGTAATTTTCTTAATCCTGCCAAATTTTTTAATGGTGCGGACTCGATGTCTTCGGGCAACAATACCGCCAACAATAAAAGCCATAATGAATCCCGCCTTAGTGATACACCCAGCGATTCGGGAGCCTCTTCTGCAGGTGATCCCACAGATGATGGTACAAGTACGGCAAGTCTACGGCATCATAGCCACAGTCAACATCATCAGCAATTGCTGAAATCGGAAAGGAATTGTAACTCGGCTCATCAACCCATGGATAATGGCTGCAGCGAAGAAGATTCCGATGAACGAGAACGCAGACGACAACAATTTCTACAAATATTTCGTAGTCATTCTGAACCTCTACATAGTCCATTTGCATCGTTTGCTTTCACCCAATTACCACCGCCTGCGGCTGTATTGAATACCGCTGCCCTGGCAGGTTCACCACCGGCATTTATGTTACCCGCCATTAAGACACATGATAGCTTCCAACTGAGAATGGAAGCTGGTGATCATCATGATGCGGAGGAGAGTGATGTACAAGATGAGCCCATAGATTTATCACTGAAAAGTCGGCAAAGTCAATCACCAAAAGCGGAGGCGAATAAAAGTCTAACACCCGAGCCGGAAATGGAATGTGGCAAAGGTGGTGTGGGAGTTTTGGATTTAACACTGGTTCGATCTACGCAAACCCTCACGGGATGAGGGGATATATTTCATATAGAGTAACACTCTCACATTATCTCTGTCTACTCTGGTATTTTTTCAGTATTTAAAGAATCTATGCTTTTTCAAACATTCCAAATTTAGACCCAGTGAAAAAATTTTGTTTTCTGTAAAATTTATTTTAATTTCCATGAATATTGTAGCATACTTATAGGCACAATTTTTTTTATTGTTTTATGTTGTATATATTTAAACAAAAAAAAAAAATAAATAAATAAAAACAAATATCAACAGAGGTCATAGGAATTCCCTTTGTGCCATAAGGTCACTATTTTAATATATATATATATATATAATACAAATACCAAAATCTATAATACAAAAACAAAAAGTTCAAAAATATAACATATTTAAAGGCGCCTTGAAGAATTCTTATATTCCAACATAGAACCTAACC